>NC_049905.1:13082585-13181174 GCF_001411555.2 Juglans regia
GGATTGTTAGGAAATGAAATTGCTGGAGGCTAGTCAGTCTCTCTTGGTGTATCGTCCTCTTCTTCTACTTTAGTCTTGCTTTGGCCATTGTTTTCAACTGTAGGGGTGGACTTGGTTTCCTTTGATGGTGACCTCTCAATTTCTCTTCCACTTCTAAGTGTGATGGTCTTGCATTGTTCCTTTGGATTCACTTCTGTGTTGCTAGGAAAAGTTTATCTTTGTTGGGTATTGATGGTCGTGGCCAGTTGCCCAATTTGCACTTCAAGATTGTTCATAGTTGTAACACCCCGTATTTTAGTGTATGTTTACTGAAGGAATTATTTTTATTTATTCAAAAAATTATTCTCTTGTTTTAAAATTATTGGATTTTAATTGGATTATTTTTAGGATTTTTAATTGGGGAAAATTAATATTTTATGTGCTTTCTTAATATTTATTTATTATTGTGCATTTAAATTGTTTTCCATATTTAATTAATTACTGTGGGATTTAATTATTTCAATTTGACTTTACCATTACGTTTAAATTATTTTATTTAACTTGTGGTTTTGAAATCGTTTCCGTTGGATCATTTTTGTGACCCAAGTTATGAAGATTGGACCTCATTTCTTTTCCCCACTTTTCTTTTCCCTTTCTTTTCTTTCTTTCCCTTTTCTTTTTCTCCCTCTGCTTTCCCCTTCTCCCGCGCGCGAAGCCCAGCCCCCTCCCTCTCTCTTCCGTCCGTTCCTTCTTCACCACCCAGCGCCGCTGTGCGCCGCCCGTGACCGACACCGCCCCTTCCGTTCCCCTCCCCATCGGCCGGCGACCCTTCCTCGTGAATCTCAGCCCCTATCTCACCGCTGTTAGCCTCCATGCACCACTCTAAGCCGCGGCGCATTTTGAGCTCCAGCGCCGCCGTCGCGCCACCTCCGGCCACCAACTCTTCACCACTTCATCCCCGACCTCTTGGCAACCCAATGGACCCAACCCCGGCTCCGATCCGTCATCGGTGAAGCACAACCAAGCCCATCTCCGATTTCGACTTTTTGGCCTTAAAACCACCCTTTGCGCCGCCGCCCACGGCAAACCACCACCACCATTGGCTTCACCGACCTCTCTAGGCCCTACCCTATCAATTTTGGGTCTTGGTTTGTGTAATGGACCCACGCTTGACTTGTTCGAGAAGTCACTCTCCAGAATTTACGAAGAGAAGAGAAGAAGAATGAAGATGATGAAGAAGGAAGAAGTCTGTAATTGCATGAAATTGTTCTCCTCTGTTTTCCCTCCGTTTCTTCTATTTATAGTATTTATATGAACAAAACGACAGTGTTTAGACAACACTTATTACAATTCTTGTAAATGAAACGACTGTGTTTACAATTAATAAGAAGAAAGGCATTAAACGGCATCGTTCTATTTAAGACCGCAACGAACTATACATCATACGACGCCGTGTGTAATTGCTCAGGATCAATTAACTGCTCTTAACGACCTTCTATTTCAATTCTTATGCATCTCAGGTCAGCTTTCCTTCGTCTGCACCTTGCCACAATGCTCATAACCACACTGTCATTCTTCCACTCCAGCACGTCGTCCGTCCATAACACACCCTCCCCCTTTAAAGCACCTTGCCCACAAGGTGGGGAAACTGCTGACGAAGCTGCCAGTAAGGTTCCCATGTGGAATCTTCCACTCCAGCACCTTCCCACTGAATCAAGACCTCCACTACTGCTCTATTACCTTTCTTGACACTTCGCCTCTCCAAAACCTTCTCAGGCTGAGGCTTTAACTCTCCTTGTAAGTCCACAGGAGGTAAAGTAGAGATAGGTGTAAATTGGTTCCCAATCTTTTTCTTCAAAACAGAAACATGGAAAACGGGATGTATGAGTGAGTCTGAAGGTAAACATAAACGATATGCCACTTTGCCAATGCGATGAGTGATCTGAAATGGGCCAAAATATCGAGGTGAAAGTTTAAGGTTTCTTCGAAGAGCCACTGATTGCTGTCTATGGGGTTGGAGTTTAAGATAAACCCAATCCCCCACAGAAAATTCCCTGTCAGTTCTGTGTTTGTCATAATAAAACTTCATTCTATCTTGAGCCAAGGACAAATTGGATTTGAGGGTAAAGAGAAGCTGTTCTCGAGTTTGTAAGAGCTGGTCCACTGCCTGATTAGAAGTCAAACCAGGAATATAAGCCTGCAGTTTTGTTGGAGGGACCCCATACACAGCTTCAAATGGAGTCAGCTTTGTGGAAGTATGAAAGCTGGAGTTGTACCACCATTCAGCTAAGGAGAGCCAATCCACCCATAGCTTGGGTTTGTCACCAGAGAAAGACCTCAAAAAATGTTCAAGACACTTGTTGACAGCTTCGGTCTGGCCATCAGTTTGAGGGTGATAAGCTGATGAATAAGACAGATTAACTCCTTGCAACTTGAAAAGTTCACTCCAAAAAGAACTAGTAAATGTTGAGCCACGATCAGAAACAATGGTTGTAGGCAACCCATGTAACTTAAAAACATTATTGAAGAACAGTGAGGCAACTTGAGTAGCTGTAAAGGGATGCTTTAAAGGCATGAAATGAGCATATTTTGATAATCTGTCCACTACCACCATAATGACAGAATAGCCCTTCGAGATGGGCAAACCTTCAACAAAATCCATTGATAGGTCAGTCCATATTTGGTCAGGAATAGGTAAGGGTTGTAAAAACCCTGCTGGAAGAACATTCTGGATCTTGTTCCTTTGACATGTGTCACAGTCCCGAATGAACTGTTTAACATCATGTTTGAGACCAGGCCAATAAAATTCTAATCTTGCTCGATGCAAACATTTGTGGAAGCCAGAATGGCCAGCAGCAGGACTAGAGTGCAAATAGTTCAAAATCTGTTGTTTCAAAGGGAAGGAATCTGGCACATATATTCTGTCTTTTTTAAACAAAAGACCATGCCTCAGTTTGAATGTAGGATGGGAAGTAGGGTCAAGTTGCAGAGCAGTGACTAACTGCTGTGTGGTCTGATCTGTGGTATAAGCTGCTTTCAACTCTGAGATCCATGTTGGTGTAGGAAATGACAATGCTGCCAACTCTCCAAACTCATCCACCTGATCCTTTCGAGACAAGGCATCAGCTACCTTGTTCTCCACCCCTTGCTTATACTCAATGGAAAATTCATAACCAAGGAGCTTAGAAAGCCATTTTTGCTGAGCAACAGTGCCAATCTTCTGCTCAAGCAAATATTTAAGGCTATGGTGATCAGTTTTAATCACAAAGGCACTTCCTAAGAGATATGGCCTCCACTTCTTAACAGCTAGCACTAAGGCTAGAAGTTCTTTCTCATAAGTGGAAAGGGTTAAGTTTTTTCCTTTCAAGGCTTGACTGAAAAAAGCTAAGGGCCTTTGGTCTTGCATCAGAACTGCTCCTATGCCAGTTGCACAAGCATCACACTCAATAACAAATGCCTTGGTGAAGTCAGGCAAGGCAAGAACAGGAGGGCTAGTGACAGCAACCTTCAATGCCTTAAAAGAATTTGTAGCAGAGTCTGTCCACACAAATGCATCTTTCTTCAGCAAAGAAGTCAATGGGGCAGCAATCTGACCATAACCCTTAATGAATTTTCTGTAGTAGCCTGTCAAGCCTAAGAAACCCCTCAATGCCTTTAGATTTTTTGGTATTGGCCAAGTGAGCATAGACTCCAATTTTTTTGGATCTGCCCTCACTCCTTCCTTGGAAATCAGATGGCCCAAATATTCAATCTCCCGACATGCAAACTTACATTTCGACTGCTTAGCATAAAGTTGATGGTGCTGTAAGGTTTGCAAAACAGTAGAGAGATGATCCAAGTGAGAAGACATGTCACTACTGTAAACCAGTATGTCATCAAAGAAAACAATGACAAACTGTCGAAGGAATGGCTTGAAAACTTCATTCATAAGGCCCTGAAATGTTGAGGGGGCATTGGTGAGACCAAAGGGCATGACAAGAAATTCATAATGCCCTTCATGAGTTCTGAAGGCAGTTTTAGAAATATCCTCATCCCTCATACGTATCTGATGATAACCAGCTCTAAGGTCCAATTTAGAAAAAATTGTGGAACCAGAAAGTTCATCCAAGAGCTCATCCACAACAGGAATGGGATACTTGTCCTTAATGGTGGCTTCATTTAAGGCCCTATAATCAATACACATTCTCCATGTGCCATCAGACTTCCTGACTAGTAACACAGGAGATGAGAAGGGTGACTGACTTGGTCTAATAACCCCAGAGTTCAAGAGCTCCTTAACAATTTTTTCAATTTCTGCCTTTTGGTAAAAGGGATATCGATATGGTCTAACACTGATAGCAGAAATGTCTTGTTTCAAATTGATCTTGTGGTCATGAGACCTATTGGGTGGCAATCCAGTAGGTTCATTAAAGACTTCCTTATATTGCTGCAAAAGTTGCTGCACGTGGAGATTCTGCAATGATGGGAGTTCAATGGAACTGCAAGGCACTATCTGCAGGAAGATGCCTTTGCTTCCACAACCAAAAGTCTCAAAGGATTCCTCATCATCGATAAGACTTGACTGAGGCACTGTCAAACCTTTTAAGGAAATTTCCTGGCCATTAAATTGAAACTGCATGCTCATATTGACAAAGTCCCAGAGAATAGGACTCAAGGTAGATAACCATTGAATTCCAAGAACTGCATCACAGCCTCCCAAGGGCAGTGTGAAGAAATCAACTGTGAAAGGTATGCTCTGAACTGTCAAAGGCACAGCCACACATTTACCCGTGCTCTCAATGAGCTGACCATTAGCCACTTTAACACTAATAGCCTGGCCAAGTTGTACATGTAATTTACATCGAGCAGCAGCCACAGTGTCCACAAAATTATGTGTGCTACCAGTGTCAATTAAAACTATCAACTTCTTCTTGCCAATACAAGCCATAAGTCTCATGGTTTTAGGTCCTCCTCCACCTACCATAGACTGCAATGAGATGGAAGCCATCTCGGCCTCCACATCCACAGGTTCGACAACCAGCTCATCATTAGCCTCAACTCTTTCTTCACCACTTGAGTCACCAAATTCCATACCTTCTAGTAGAAATAACTTTGGTCTTGCACATTTATGACCTGGTTGCCACTTATCATCACAGAAATAGCAAAGGCCTTTTTTACGCCTTTCCAACATTTGAGACTCGGATACCTTATGGTAAGGAAGCCTAGGTAAAGGAGAAACTCGTGGAGCTCCTAACAGTGAAGGAGTCTGTCCAGATTTTAACAAATTCGACTCTGGACTAAACTTACTCGAATCAGTAAGTGAATTTCTCCAAGGTTTCCTTATACTCAGCACATACTGTTCTTGAATTTTAGCTAAACCAAAAGCATCATTCAAGGATAAAGGATTCAACATCCTAACAGGTAATCTGATCTCATCACGCAGGCCACTCAAGAAACAACTCAACTTGTTTTTCTCAGACAAGCCTCTAATACGATTGGAAAGAATCTCAAACTCAGATTTGTAATCATTAACTGTACTAACCTGTTTGAGTCGAGTCAGTGACTCCATAGGATCATCATATGGAGTAGATCCAAAACGGATCTGAACAGCCTTGATGAAGTCCTCCCAAGACAGAAACGTTCCAGCCTCACTAGCATCTTGGAACCAGATCAAGGCTTCATCATCCATGTGGAAAGAAGCAATGAAAATACGTTGACCAGGAGGAACCTGGTGATACAGGAAGTACTGGTTCGCACGATAGATCCATGGTGATGGATTACCACCACGAAATCTAGGAAAATCCAATTTAATACCCCTGGCAAAGCCTCTGTTTACAATCTCTCTTTGGTTCACGTCCCCTGTGTCATTCTCCATATCTTCATGTCTGTGCCTGAATTGTTGATCGTGATTATCTTGACGTATATGACCAGGATCTTCAGAATTGTGACAAGAAATCTTAGAGACCTGTTGTAAAACCTCTTGAATTTTTTTGTCCTGTGTTTCTCTTTCCAATCTTGCCGCTTCTTGCTGCTGCAACAATAAACAAATCGCATCCTCGATCTGCTTTTGCTGGCGTTCTTGTTGTTGCCGTAAATGATTCATTGAATCTACTATTTGAGCATACGAACGCGTCCCTTCTGCCATGGCTGATACCAACTGTAATGGACCCAAGCTTGACTTGTTCGAGAAGTCACTCTCCAGAATTTACGAAGAGAAGAGAAGAAGAATGAAGATGATGAAGAAGGAAGAAGTCTGTAATTGCATGAAATTGTTCTCCTCTGTTTCCCCTCCGTTTCTTCTATTTATAGTATTTATATGAACAAAACGACAGTGTTTAGACAACACTTATTACAATTCTTGTAAATGAAACGACTGTGTTTACAATTAATAAGAAGAAAGGCATTAAACGGCATCGTTCTATTTAAGACCGCAACGAACTATACATCATACGACGCCGTGTGTAATTGCTCAGGATCAATTAACTGCTCTTAACGACCTTCTATTTCAATTCTTATGCATCTCAGGTCAGCTTTCCTTCGTCTGCACCTTGCCACAATGCTCATAACCACACTGTCATTCTTCCACTCCAGCACGTCGTCCGTCCATAACAGTTTGTCTTCGTTGAAAAGTGGGTTTTTGAGACCCACGGCCACAGTGTATTTTACACTGTTACGTTGCTGAGCCGCCACTTCTTGCAGCTTCGTGATCCTTCGGAAATTATTATATAGCACTGTAAGTATTTTCTCAAAGAACTTTCGTGATTTAAATGTATTTTTGCACTAACTCTTTTTAACTGTGAACTGGTTGGTTATGCCGGACTGAGTCCGAGGACTTCGAGGGTCAGATGGATTGCGGACGAAGTTGATTGTATGTTTGGTTTGTGATTGGATTGTGTTGACATTTGTTGGTTGTTGGATTTTGGTGTCGTGTCTTGTTCACTGCATTTGCACGCATGTTCATGTTTGTAACTGAAAAACTGGGTTTTCGCATGATTGCATACATGTTCATGTGTTTATCTGAAAACTGAGTTTTCATGTGAGAAATGATTTTTGGGTGTGTTTGAAACGACTAGATTGACTGGTTTGAGAAAAAGGAAAAGAGACTGTAGGGATGGTGGTAGAGTCCCGCCTGTGATTCCCGCTTAGGGTGCACGCGATAGGGATGGTGGTTGTGTCCCGCCTGTGATTCCCGCCTATGGTGCACGCGATAGGGATGGTGGTATAGTCCCGCCTGTGATTCCCGCCTACAGTGCTCTGTTAAGTATTCGTTGTGTGTGTTAAGTATTCATTGTGTGGAAAGGAACTGTAGGGATGGTGGTAAGCAGGGATGGTGGTAGAGTCCCGCCTGTGATTCCCGCCTACGGTGTACGCGATAGGGATGGTGGTAAGCAGGGATGGTGGTTGTGTCCCGCCTGTGATTCCCGCCTACGGTGCACGCAGTAGGGATGGTGGTAAGCAGGGATGGTGGTAGAGTCCCGCCTGCGATTCCCGCCTACAGTGTCCGATAAAAGGTTTGTTTTGTGTGAATCATTTTCTGGGAAAATGTTTTACGGATTATTTTTGGGCCAAAATGAGATTTTGGCGTGTGTTGGAAATTATCATTTCTCTGGGAAAAACGGTATTTTATGGCTAAGTGGATTTTGTCGTATGAATGCATGTTGGTTGCATTAATGTATTTTTATCCCGAGAGTTGTTTGGTTTATACTTACCTGTGGTACCATTTTATGGTATCGCAGATTTTGATGCAGATGAGGATGACGAGCCTTAGCTTGGCTCCGTTGGTGGAGTGATCTGGAATTGCTCCTGTTTATCGAGTTTCGTATTTTATCAATTTATATATTGTCCTTGTAATTTATTTGGGATGACTGTATAACTCTTTAAAGGTAAATTGTTTTGAATATTTGTATTTCTGGTACTTAGTTGACTTATTTATATTATCCGCTGCGACTTTTATTGTGCACCTTTGCATGTTGCACACACACTTGAGCACATTTCGTTGGGATGCGTGACCGTGTTGTCATCATCCTGACGTCACGATTCCTGTTCTTTTGTACGTGGGAGTCGGGGCGTCACAATAGTGGCTCCCATATTACTACAATGAGTCTCAATGTTATCCGATTGTGAATCAGTCTTTTTAAACCTTGATTTTGTCTCCTCAATGAAGGAAACCGTGGCATCCTCAAGTAACATGTTATTCTCGCTTGGTTGACTATCAAATCTTGGAGGAGGCTACAACGCATTCTTTGTGTTTCCATAAGACAAATTCTCATGATTTCGAAACCTTGGATGATAATAATTTGGCATAGGATTACCACGATAGTTGTAGTTCCGATTGTTGATATATTGAACTTGTTCTTGACTCGCTTCATTGCTCAGAACTGTCATACTTGTAGCTGCAACATATTCTACACTTTGTAGTATCCTTCGGGTTCAAAGCAGAAATCTGATGGGATAGAGAAGCAACTTGAGCTGAAAGGGCAGCAAATGGCTCCAATTCATGAATCCCAGCAACTTTTTTAGCTATAGTTCTTTCGGTTGGTCATTGATAGTTGTTTGAGGCCATTTCTTCCAAAAGAGAAGTAACACTCTTAGTTGTCTTTGATATCAAAGTTCTACCAGAAGTAGCATCAACTATAGTCCGATTTTGCCCATTTAACCTATTATAGAACATCTGAACTTGCAACCAATCTGGAAATCCATGTTGAGGGCAGCTTTGAATCAAATATTTATACCTTTCCCATGATTCATAGAGTGACTCGAAATCATTTTGCTTGAATTGACCAATCTCATTCCTGAGTTGGGTTGTTTTTGTAGGTGGGAAGAATTTAACAAGAAACTTTTCATCCATGTCCTGCCAACTAGTGATGCTTCCCAGTTGTAGAGATTGTAACCAATCTCTTGCCTAGTCCCTCGAAGAAAAAGGAAATAATCTCAGTTTAATGGTGTATTTAGTAACACCATTGATCTTTATAGTATCCCAAATCTCCCAAAACATCGCCAAATGAATATTGGGATCATCAAGTGGCGATCTGCTAAATTGGGCTTATTGCACCTTGCTGATTAAGGTTGGTTTGAGCTCAAAGTTGTTGGCATTAATGGTCTAGCGTCTTATACTTGAGTAGTTGTCATTCACAACTGGCCATACATAATCCTTCAAGGTGCGTGGCTGTTCATCATATTGTCTGTTAGCCAGGACTAGTACTTTCTTCTTTCTTTGTGATCTAAGAGTTCTTTCGATCAAAATGAGTATTGTCATGTGTTCTAGCACGGCGCATCCAACGTAAAAAACACACCTGGAGAGAAATAAAATAAAATTCTAAATTAAAACTAAGATTACTTTGTATCAATATTGGCAAAAATAAGAAGAAATCAATCCCTGGTAGTGATGCCAAAAACTTGATCGGTGCAAAACTGCAAGTGCATAGTATCGAAGCTTTATATTAAAGTAATGAGAAGAGTATAGTCTTCGGGGATTGGTAACTTACTTTTGACAAATACCGAAATTATACTAATCTCAACTTTATTTAGAGAAGTCATTAAGATTCTTGTAATTGTAATTTAAAATAAAATCAATTTAAAGAAAATACTCAAAGGAAAAGAAAGATGTTGTTCGAATATCAAATTAATGGGAAAGAAAACTTCTAGAAAATTAATTTCACCTAATGCCTCACTATGCTTTACTTATCTAACTAATTGAATTTAATTCTCTCTGTTTGTTAGCAAATCTCAAATTCATCCAAATGCCTCTTTCAATAGTCAATTGGAAATATTCTTGTTCATCATTTTACACAAGAGTATGCAAATTAATAAAACAAGAAAGCATTAAGACCAACGATTTTAATACTACATAGGTTCATACAAGTATTTCGATCTCTATATTTACCTATGCCGAAATATCCAAGATCTATCATATAATTCCCTCTTTAGATGGCAAATCACAAGATCAGAATCATCTAATTAATGACCAGTTAATTAGAAGCAATAAGTTTAGAATAAGTCAGACAAACATAGAAGAGAATTACTTCAAATTAGAATAGAAAAGCAAGTATAGTTCGGAACTAGATAACATCGTTTTCCTAGAATAAAAAAAATTTAGTTCATGCTAAAAATTAAATTCAACATAAACGAACTCATCATAATTTTTTTGAAAATAATAGAAGGAAATGAACACTGAAAAAATACTCCTTGCAGTCTGCAGTGTCGAATTGCAAGTCGCAGCGTCCTTCTTTCTCTCTCTCTTTTTTCTTCCGCTTTGTTACGTCCATGCAATGAAAATCCAGCTTTCGTCCGAGTCCAAAAAAGGGGAATGAAAACCAAAAAATCGAGAATTCCTGCACGTCCAAGAGTCCAGCTCTCTTACTTCTTCATTCAAAATAAAAAATAATAGCCTGTATTTTGTTCCAACATCTGAAGCCAAGTCAAACCACTTGCTTGTGTTTATTAGTTCAAGAGCCCAAAAATCTCACGCAAGCCACATCATTGGTCTTCATTCCAAATAAAAATAAGTGCTCGTATTGCATGCCAGTTCATAAAATTAGAAAAAGAGCCCCACATGCACTCCTTCAAATATGTTTATCCGTAAAAACCAAGAGGACCCCCGCGTGTATCTCACATAAATTCAAACCGCAGCTTACGTTCCACGTGTCCCATGCTGTATGCGTTTTTCTCTTTTATTTAGCAGCTCCTTTATTCAAATAAAATCTTCATTTAAATGAGAGAGTTCCTAGACAATAGGCTTTTAAAATTTAGATCTTCTTTTTCTTCAAATCTGAAATAAGTTTAAATGATGACAATGAAGCCTAAAATCAACAAAAATAAATAAAATTAAGCTAAAGTTTAAAGTTAAGAAGTGATAAAATATACTAAATTATGCAAGTCATCAACATACTAGTATATATTCTCTGTTTACTGAGTTGTTGATAACTCACCCCCTTAATTCCAATATTTTCGTATGATTTTGGATATTTCAGCTGAGGATCAAGACTATGAAACATTGAGTGAGCTGATTTAAGAATAGTGGATTAAGAATAGAAAATTTCGATGAGTATTTACGATTTTTGTTAATAAATTTTATTGTGTTCTGATGACGTGACATTTTGAAGAATTGATTATATTGAGGAAATTAGTTTATATCAAAATTTCTTTATAATATTGGGAATTTAAAGTCTAGAATCATATTGTTAAAATGTGAGTTTAAGTGACATGTACAATAATAATCCGCCCCTTGATGTTAGAGTCAGTTTATAATAATCTGCACTAAGTGGTTAGGGAGCTTGTCGACCCACTGGGTCCATCTCAGATAGTTGTTGAGCCCTTCGAATCGTTCCTGAAGATAACTCGTGCGAGGTGGTTGTGGAGCTTCGAAGCTTGTTCACGAGGGGAACCCGCTAGCAACGGTTGTGGCACGAGTGTCAACACTCAGCGTTTATTGGAGAAAATGCTAGGCAGGAGATGGACACGACTTTGAGCGTGAGGGTTGCGCAGTCAAGGGATTGTCACTACCCGTTGTTCAAGGTGAGTCAAGGGACTTAACTTTGTGTGCGAGGGCCAGACAACCAAGGGACTATCATTGCCGATTGTTTGCGCTGAGTCAAGGGACTCGGCTTTGTGTGCGAGGCCAAGCCAGTCAGTGGACCTTCACCTCCTGTTGTTTGCGGTGAGTTAATGGACTCGACTTTGGTGGGCAATGGTCAAAGTAGTCAAGGGACTATCATTGCCATTGTTCGCCGCTAGTCAAGGGACTCGGCTTTGTTGAATAAGATGTTAGATCGTGTTATTGTGGCGGGAGACAGAGCTCAACCACGTTGCTGTGGCGGGAGACAGAGCTCGACCACGTTATTGTGGCGAGAAGCCGAGCTCGACCGTGTTGCTGTGGTGGGAGGCAAAGCTCGATCCCGCTATGGTGGCGGGAGGCGGTGCCTGACTGAGCTGCAGTTGCGGGAGGCAAAGCTCGACTGTGTTGCTGTTGAAGGTGTAGGGTCCCATCTGCGCTATTGTTGTGGCGGAAGGAGGAGCTCGACTGTATTGCATTGGTGGGAGGTGATGACCAACATAATTTCCTATTTTTTATCACTTCTTAACTTTAAACGTTAGTCAAATTTTATTTTATTTTTTGTCAATTTTAGGGTTTATTGTTGTCATTTAAAATTTATTTCAGATTTGAAGAAAAAGAAGGCCCAAATTTTAGTAGCGTATCGTCTAAGGAGTTTCATGGATTTAAATGAAGATTTATTCTAATATAAGAGCTGGTCATCAGTGCTATTTAGGGGATAAAGATCAAGTTAAATTTTTGTAGAGCAGAAAAACTAAGATCAGTCAAATGGTAGAATTTGAAATGGGAATAGAAGCATATTTCTGAATTCAAAACCAGTAGAATTTCGATAGAGCAGGAGATGAAAAGAGTTGAAACTAGAGGACTTTAATATCAGATTTGAGAAAAAAGAAAGAAAAAAGGAAGAAAGAAAGAGTTGAACGAAAAGCAGAAGTTGAAGCCGAAAGGAAGAGATTTTGTTTTGAAAAGACAAGGACTATTGAAAATCTATTGAACAGAAATTCAAAACGAAGAGGCTCATGATTACTATTCTAATTTCTACCTACCACACAAAAAGAAAGGTTGGAGAATGGATGAAAAAAGAAAAGAAAAAAGTTTTGAAGAAAAACTGAAAGGGATGTGTACGAAGCAAAAGTGACGAGGACAACGCAACTGACTACGATGAAGATTTTTTAGTGTTTATTTTCTTTCATTTTTCTCAAAAAAATTATGGTGAATTCGTTTATATTGAATTTAATTTTTAACATGAACTAATTTTTTTTTATTCTAAAAAATTGATGTAATCTAATTTCAAACTATACTTGCTTTTCTATACTAATTTGAAGTAATCCTCTTTTATGTTTGTCTGATTTATTTTGAGCATATTGCTTCTTATTAATTGGCCATTAATTAGATGATTATGATCTTGTGATTTGCTATTTGTTAGCAAGAGGAAAGGAGGGGCGCCCATGTGGGCTGACCCCCTCCCTTCATGCCTAGAGTAACGTATGGCATTAACCCATACATTACTTGACTTGTAACGGATGGCTTAATGCCAAACGTTACAAGCTATTGCAGCTTACAACGGCTGCAATTTGATTGCAGTATAATGAAGGCCAGCCGTGTGTTGGTGGACTATAAATAGTCCACCTCAGTTTGGTTGAAGGCCAGTCGTGTGTTGGTGGACTATAAATAGTCTACCTCAGTTTGGTTTTGGCATCATTTGAAATACACAAAATCTCTCTCTCTTTTTGTTCTCTCTTGATAAGATATTTAGACTGTGGATTTATTAAGTGTTACTCTAGTTTTATACTACGTAGTATACTTGGCCACTAAGAGGAAACGCTTGGGATTTGTCAATCTGGAGAAACTTGTGGAACAATTTTATAAGCTGCGCTTGAGGTATTTTTTCACTGTGCATTCTTAGATTGGTATCAGAGTTTTTTTTTAAAGTTGCTTCCAGTTTATAATTTTTCTTGCATATGCTTGAAATTTGTCTGGGTGTCATTTTTTATCCTATTCTTTTTATTTGGATTTTAAAAAAAAAACCATTGGAGGTGCTGCGCGCACCCAACAGTGTTGCGTGCACCTTGGGGGTGCAACGCACACCCAGTGGTGCCGCGCGCACCTAGGGGTGCCACACGCACTGCATGGTGATGTGCACACCGTGTGGAGCAGCCCACGGCGTTCAGAGCACTCCGGTGAATACTCTGTCGTCCAGCCCAGTCACGGTGGCACACTGTCATGGTGGCTTCAAGCCACTGTGTTTTTGTGGTATTGTTCACATGAACAGTACCAATTCTAAAGGTTGAAGAAGACAATAGTCTTCTGTTTTTCTTTACACGGGCTAGGCTTGGGCCCTTTGGCCCACTTTTTTTTTTTTTTTTTTAAATATGGGCTGGGTCATTTGGCTCTTCTGTGTTTATTAAAAAAAAAATAAAAGGTTTGGGCCATTTTCAAAGCCCAACCTTGTTTGAGCCCATTTTTCTAAACACAAAATTAAAAAAAGGGGATGAAAATGGCACCCCTGGGACTCGAACTCAGAACCACCGGTCAAAGGCAGTGCGCACCACTAGGTTGCGACTTACCTTTGTTTTAGGTGGGGGTTTTAAATGTATTTGTTATATATACATTTATTTCGTTTCTATTAAAAAAAAAGAGGTTGTTTGCATGATTTAATATATGCTTAGATATATTGTTATATTACATGTGATCTTTTATTTAATGTTTTAGATTAAATGTGATTACATGTGAATATATGGTTATATTCATGCTTTTTTTTTATTCCATTATGTTATCTTACATGTAATCTTTTATTTAATTTTTTAGATTAAATGTGATTACATGTATATGTGAATTGAATATGTGGATATGTGATTATTTTATCATCTATGAATGTTAGGCTTGAATGTTTATACATTAGTCTTTAATGATAAAATAGAAAAATTTCCACTAAGTAGTCTTAGTTAGAATTGTCAGTGTAAATGATAGGCTAAAAGAATTGCAGTGACCTCAGTAAGAACTGTAAATGCACTGTATAGCCAAAAGACTATGGTGGCCCTAGTAAAAACTGTAAATGTACAGATGGAATAAGAAAAATGGACTATAATGGTCTTATATGAACCATCTTTGTAGACTGGCCCAACAAGTTGATGTGGTTGAAGTAGCTGTCCTTGTAGACTGACCCAAAATGTTATTATGATTTTAGTAGGTTATGTCTTTACATGTGACTAAGACTAGATGACTACTTAAGATAGTGGGAGTATGGTTGAGATTTATGATGCTTAAGTCTCCCATATTTGTTTTTTAAATTTGCGCGGCAATTAGATTAGAAATTTAATAATTAGATATTGTGGCGCAAGAGATGATTATGAAACCTAGCGATTTTTCGATCTTGCGATATGCCTGAATTTTTCTTTTTCTAGCTTGGATGGATGTGGCAGATTTGTTAGGTGTGTGTAATATCCCTTCTTTGCGTATTGTAGTGAAATATCATCCAAGAATATAGTTGTTGATTTAAACAAAGGGGAGAAATTGGATGGGGAGAACTACGACATATGGCATCGCAAGATCCAATATGTCTTAGATGAATAAGAGGTCTTGGAGGCCTTATTTCACTCCCATACTGCGCTCGGGAAGGGATCTTGGAACAACACAAAATAGATTAACTAGCCTATACTCAATGGGCTAAGAAAAGTCAGTGCGCGCGCATAATAATGTAAAGCAGCATGCACAATGATTATGTAAGTTTGAGATCTATGACACAACCCAAAGCATGTGGGACGCTTTGAAGTTGAAGTTTGGTGGAACTTCAGCCACTAGGTTGCGTGGGTTAACTATGAGGTTTGACTCCTATAAGATGCTAACCACATGATGAAGCAGCATCTTAGAACTATGTCGACCATGATCCGTGAACTTAAGTCGGCAGGAAACAACCTGGCTGATGAACAGTAAGTCCAGGCAGTGATAAGATCACTGCCGAATTCTTAGGAGAATATGAGCCAGAATCTGACGCATAACGAGAATATCAAAGACTTTGATGATGTCTCGCGTCCCTTGGAATTGGAGGCTGAGCGCCTAGAGGCTGCTAAGCCCAATCATACGGCTTATGTGGCTGATTTTGGTTCGCGTAAGGCATCAAGGCCTAAGCACAAGAAGTCCAAGAATGGGGTAGCTCCTGGACAAATTAAGAAGGTGTCAGGAACTTCTCAGCACAGCAAGAGCGGGAAGAACAAGTCAAAATTAGAGTGCTTCAACTGTGGAAAGAATGGCCATTTCGCTCGTGACTGCACTGAGCTGATGAAGGTACGCTATGACTTTTCTCGCATTGTTTTTGTAACTAGCTATGTGATGGTTGCTCACTCATATCCTGTGTGGACTATTGATTCAGGAGTGACCAAACACATAGTGCGAGACAGAGTCAGATTTGTGGAGTATCGCCGGATTCCAGCTGGGAGCCGTGATATCAAGGTGGGGAATGGAGCTAGCGTGGAGGTATTGGGACTTGGTACCTATAAGGTGGACTTGCGGGGTGGCCGCACTCTTTTCCTCCACAATGTGCTATACGCTCCCGAGATCCGACGAAACTTACTTTCTGTAGTCACTCTATTAAGACTTGATTTTCAAATTGTATTTGAAAATAATTATGTTTCATTTTATTTGGGCCATGTGTTTTATGGCAATGCTTTTCTTCAAGACGGTTTTATGATATTGAATTTGAATTATTCAAATATAAATGAGTCTATTGCTTTTCTTTCTACATCTGATAATTTGGATTCATATAAACGACATGCTAGGCTTGGCCATATAGGGCAAGATAGAATGGCTCGGTTAGCTAGAGAAGGCCTTATAGGCAATCTCGCTAAGGTCATCTTGGCCACATGTGAACATTGTCTAATGGGAAAAGCTAAGAGAAAACCGTTTGGAAAATCCACTAGGGGTAGCTTTTCCACTACAATTAGTCCACTCAGACATCTGTGCTCCAATGAGTGTGAGGGCAAGACACAGAGGTGTTAACTTCATCACATTTATAGATGATTTTTCACGTTATGGTTATGTCTACTTAATCTCCCATAAATATGAAGCATTGGAATGCTTGAGGTGATATCTAAGAATGACTGAGAATCAGTTAGACAAGAGTTTAAAAACTCTAAGAACTGACCAAGGACGAAAATATCTCTCTGAGCAGTTTAAAAGGCTCTGTGATAAAAAAGGAATCAAAAGACAGTTGACGATGCTGAGTACGCTGCAGCAAAATGGCGTGGCAGAAAGGAGAAATCGAACACTGCTTGAGATGGATAAGTCAATGATGGCACAAGCAAACCTACTAATTTCTTTTTGGGGGGATGCACTTTTGACTGTTGCCTACATTCTTAACCGAGTGCCCTCCAAATCAGTAACTTCCACCCCATATGAATTATGGACTGGCGAGAAACCCAAGTTGAGTAACTTGCGGCCATGGGGTTCAACGGGTTTTGTTCACGATCGTTCTCTTAAGTATGGGAAGTTAGGCCCTAGAGGGAAGAAGTGTATCTTTATAAAGTACTCAGAACACTCTAAAGGGTATGTGTTAATAGGTGAATAATTTGATGGAAGTGTGACTGAGATTGAGTCATGATATGTGGATTTTATTGAAGATGAGTTTCCAAGTAGAGGTGAGGTTGATAGGAGTTTAGAACTTTATGAGATTGTGGAACAAGAGGAAAGCGCTCCAAGGAATTAAGTTGAGAATGAGGAAGAAATTCTTCAAGCTCCTACAAATTATAAAAAAGATTTGAATCCAAGTGGGAGTACACCACTTGTCAATCAATCACAACAACTTCAGTCGCGTAGAAGCACACGTGAAATTATTCCCCGTCGTCTTTTTGAGATTGAAGGGGAAGGCTCGTCATCTCCGCATGATGATGACGAGCCTAGGACAATTCATGAGGCTCTCTCATCTTCTACTAAAGATGAGTGGATGAAAGCTCTTAATGATGAGATTGAGTCTATGAAGACTAATTAGGTCTGGGATATGGTTGATCTACCAACAGGGCGTAAGACTATTGGGAACAAATGGGTTCTTAAGGTCAAACGCAAGTCGGATGGATCAATAGACGAGTACAAAGCTCGCTTAGTGGCGAAATGATATACTCAACAGGAAGGTATAGACTATGAGGAAACATTTTCACCAGTGGTAATGTTTGCCTCAATTCGCCTGATTCTAGCTATTGTAGCAAACATGGATTTAGAACTCTACCAGATGGACGTTAAGACATCATTTCTCAGTGGAGAACTAGATGAGGAGATCTATATGGATCAACCAACGGGTTTTGTGGTCAAAGGTCAAGAGCGCAAAGTGTGCAAACTCAAACGATCTATATATGGCCTAAAGCAATCATCTAGACAATGGTACCTCAGATTCCATCAAGCCATTCTCGTGAATGGGTTTACGATGATCACAGAGGATCATTGTGTCTATGTCAAAATGTCTAAGAAGAGTTTCATTATGTTGTCATTGTATGTTGATGACATACTACTAGCTAGAAATGATAAATGGTTGATAGTCACCACAAAAGAGTGGTTATCCTTCAATTTTGAGATGAAAGATATGGGTGAGGCAGAATACATTTTGGGAGTTAAAATCTACAGAGATCGCTTAAAGAGACTTTTGTGTTTGTCTCAACAGACTTACATAATGAAAGTTTTCGAGCGCTTCCTAATGAATGGATGTAACCCATTGACACCCTGTTGCAAGAAGTGAGAACTTGTCTAATGAGTTATGTCCTAAGACTCAAAGAGAAAAGGAAAAGATGGCTCGTGTCCCTTATGCTAATGCTGTGGGTAGTCTGATGTACGCAATGATGTGTACTAAGCTTGACATATGCTATGCAGTTGGCTTAGTGAGTAAATTCCAATCTAACCCCAGACTGGCTCACTGGAAAGCGGTCAAAAGGATTATGCGATATGTAAAGGGAACTACAGACTATGTGCTATGCTATCAGGGCTCAGATTTTCAGCTAAGAGGTTACAGTGATGCCGATTGGGGCAGCGACCTAGATGAGTGCAAATCAACCATTGGGTATGTCTTTTTGCTAAACAAAGGCGCCATTACATGGAGCAGCAAGAAACAACCCTGTATAACTTTATTCACCATGGAGGCAAAATACATAGCTTGTTCTGCAGCAGTTCAAGAAGTTGTTTGGTTACAGAGGTTCCTCAAGCATTTAGACATTGGCACGGATATTTCAGATCCGGTGACAATATTCTATGATAGCATGACAGCTCTCGCATATACTAAGGACTCAAAGTATAATGGAAGAACCAAACACATAGATATTAGATATCACTATATTAGAGATATGGTAGCGCAAAAGGAAGTGGTTTTGAAACACGTTTCTACGAGTCGCATGGTTGTTGATCCCTTAACGAAGCTTATAGCAAGAGATGTCTTCGAGGCTCATGTTAGGAATCTAGGATTGCGTAGACTGTAAATGTAATTTGTGTTTCAAATGACATTGAGATGTAACCTTTCCTTTGGGATATTAATATAATATGATTCATCTCTTTATCGTATTGTTTTTTCTAATACACACACACAAGATATGTCAACAGGCTAAGATCGGCTCACTCACACGAGCGATCGCCTTTAGCACTTGAGTAGCGAGTAGAGATGAGACATTGTGTCCCTAGGTACTTGTCCAAAGGGATAAGTTGGTTGACACAAATATATGTTGCCTTAGTGAGAGCTAAGATGAGGTCCATTGACAGGACTATGCATAGGTTACCCACCATCCATATAGCCTGTAGTTAGCCAGATGCGAGATCCTTTTTGATGCATTGGATTCGTGAAAATAGAGGACCTCGGGTTAGATGCTTAAGAAGCAGCTAAACTAAGATCTGTAAGGTATTGATATA
This sequence comes from Juglans regia, assembly GCF_001411555.2. NCBI lineage: Eukaryota > Viridiplantae > Streptophyta > Magnoliopsida > Fagales > Juglandaceae > Juglans > Juglans regia. Next base: position 13,101,970 of record NC_049905.1, read on the forward strand.
GACATATGCTCTTTGAGAAAGATAAATCCACCATAACATGTGTTTCATACTACATGTGCTTATACGACCATATGAGTAAGTGAGTAAAAGGTTCTCTTCTTTCTCATTGTGTGAGTCTCATTTTTTTTTAAAATGTCCTTTACTTTTGACTATGTCACAAGATGGAGGTTGTGATGTCTGCTACTTTGGCTTGATGTCTGCTAGTTTGATACGGTCTAAAGAGGCATTGCTGGGAAAGCGGTTCGACCAAAATTGAGTGATATGAGTGCAAAGGGAAGACTCTTCGATATCGTATCTTCAATAATGTTTGCTGACGTCAAACTATGACGCTACATTTTGGTAGCGGCTAAAGGTTGTGAACACATTGAAATGATTTGGAGATGGTCAAGCATTGTTTTGAGTTTTTTTAACTCAAGAGAGTTAAAAAATGCTTGATCTTGATGCGATCGAATGAGTCTAGGACATGACCAGACACTTTAGGGATGTTACTATGCTGGTCTTCTCTGTGAGAGATTTGGTGTATGTACTCCCACCTTTCTACATATGTGTTTGGTGGTCGCACGGCCTATTTACTTGTATGAACAAGATTGAGAACATTAGAGAGATCCAGACCTGGGGTCATGCCCATTATGTGCGAGTGGGAGATGTTAGCAAGAGGAAAGGAGGGGTGCCCTAGTGGGCTGACCCCCTCCCTTCATGCCTAGAGTAACGTATGGCATTAACCCATACGTTACTTGACTTGTAACGGATGGCTTAATGCCAAACGTTACAAGCTGTTGCAGCTTGCAACTGCTACAATTTGATTGCAGTATAATGGTTGGCCTTCAAGGCCAGCCGTGTGTTGGTGGACTATAAATAGTCCACCTCAGTTTGGTTTTGGCATCATCTGAAATACACAAAAGCTCTCTCTCTTTTTGTTATCTCTTGATAAGATATTTAGGCTGTGGATTTGTTAAGTGTTACTCTAGTTTTATACTACGTAGTACACTTCGCCACTAAGAGGAAACGCTTGGCATTTGTCAATCTGGAGAAACTTGTGGAGCAATTTTATAAGCTGAGTTTGGTGAGTTTTCCACTGTGCATTCTTATACTATCGAAAGAGGGAATTATAGGATAGACTTTGGATATTTCAACATAGGTAAATATAGAGATCGAAAGACTTATATGAATCTATGTAGTCTTATAATTCTTGGTCGTAATACTTTCTTACTTTATTAATTTGCATACTCTTACGTAAAATGATGATCAAGAATAAATTCAACTGACTATCAAAAGAAGCTTTTGGAAATTTTTAAGAATTTGCTAACAAACAGAGAGAATTAAATTCAATTAGTTAGATGATAAAAGCATAGTGAGAGATTAGGTGAGATCGAATTCCTAGAAGTTCTTTTTCTCATTGATTCAATTATTAAACAACATCTTTCCTTTTCTTTGAATATTTTTTTTGAATTGATTTCATTTAAAAATTACAATTACAGAAATCTTAGTGACTTTTCTAAATAAAGTCGAGGTTACTATAATTTTGGTACTTGTCAAAGTGAGATACAAATTCCTGAGAACGATACTCTTCTTATCAAGAGGCGGGGCCCACGAGTGCCCACAATACTGAGTAGTCTATTCTAATTAGTTAAGATGCTTGAGTGATATCTAAGAGGGGCTTTGTAGCCGGTGTTTCACGTCGCGTTGGTGATTTCTAGCGGAGTCTGTTCTCGGTGTGTAGCCATTGGGATTCTCATGAGACATTGGGGAGTTTTTGGGAGAAACCTCCAAAAACAAAACTGGTTAGTGTAAATGGAATTTAAATAGTGGGTTTGAGAAAAACAAACCAGGGCCAATTTTTGCTTGACTGAGGTTGTCCGCTACTAATTGGTTTTTGCATGGTGGAAGTTGCTTGTCCTTGAGTGTGTTTGGTTGTGATTTAATTGCACATCCTCTTTGCTTTCTTTGCATAAATTGAGACTCTTGATGCCTGATTGTCGAAGAGTACGAATCTTTCTTATAAGTCTATGGAGCACCAATTAACTGGATCAGAAGATGCTTTACAGCTTTGATCACGTGGGCAATGCAACTCAATCTGTCATATGTTCTCATAGGAAGGTTCAAACATGTACTCCACACAATTAAGAGACAGAACAAATTGAAATTACCACAATCAAGAAACATTCATTGCTTGCCATAGGGTCAAAACGTTTTCATTCTAGATTTGTATGCCTCTCCATAATATTGGTGAGTTCACTTGGACTTGTGAGGGACTAGAGATACAGTGCATGTTTCATGTGGTCGCCATAACCTAGCAAGGTTCCGCATAATTGCCCACCAAGATACATTGTTCCGGCATGGATGAACTGTACAACGATGATAAAATGCTTTGGGTGGCAAAACAACTTTGGGCAGGCAAGGCCTGCCGTGCACGTGGGTGGAAAAACACCCTTGGGCAGGCAAGGAAGCTTTCCCGCCGCGTTGTTGCCTGCATGGTGCCATGCCCAGTTAGTCACTTGCCCGACCATAGCTGTGGCAGGATGGTTGCCAGCCTGTGAAGTGGGGAAGGGTGAATGTTAGGCCCAGTGATGTGAGGCCCAGTGATGTGAGGCCCGGTCCCGTGAACAAGGCCCAACCTTTCTTGGAGAGCTTGATACGATGCCGTTTTGGGTGGTTTTTCTTCTTCATCAGCTTCCTTCTCGATTGTTTCTCCCCCTCTTTCTCTTTCGGTTTTCTTTGTCTTTCGAAACACGCCATCATGGTTCGGCAGTCGCTAGATAGAAGGGCAGATAATTCACATAAATTCTGCTCTCGGGATTTGCTTACGTCATAAAGAAGGAACGTAAGCTAGAAAGAAGAAGAGTATGTAAGAAGGAAGGAGCAGGGCATTACACATGCGTTGCCTGCGTTGATTTTCCAGGTGGAGTTGCTACGATATCTCCCTTACTGATTGTTTTGCCTTTAGATGCTCACCTACTCTCGCTTCTCTCTTGTTCTCTCTCTTCTGCGAAGTGGTTAATCTCATTGCAGAGGTGTTGACGCTGAGCTCTGTTGAACGAAGGTAAGGTAACCGAGTGCCCGTTTTACATTTTTTTACATGGTGTAATTTAGTGGCTTTTAATGTTATGATCGTTGGAAAATTTCTTCTATTTTATAATTGAATTTCAAGGCTTTGTAATCTGATGGTGAGTTTTTTTTGAAGAAGAATTATAAAGGGTGGCTGTTGAGTTTGATGTGGTTGTGTGGGAGCAATTTTGTAACTATTCGGGGTTGTTGATGGCTGTTTTGAGTGTTTTTTATAGACAATTAATTGAATTGATGTAATTTTCTTGTGGGTTATAAGTTGCGGTCTGAGTTGATATTGACAGTCAAGACTGTTTTTATGGCTGGTTGTGTGTGACGAAGTTTGGTTGGCATTGGTTTTGGTGGGTGTATAGGCCAATATTGAAGTTGGTATATGGTGTGTTGGGTTGAAATGTGGGCTGTCCAAATTATTATTTGGATGTGTGAGTGAGTTATTTTCCTGATATATGGTTTAGAATTTGGGCCTTAATTTTTAGATCGAAATTGTGTTGTTGGTTTTTAATACTTAGTTTATATATTTTATTTTATGAATAGGTGACGAGACTGATAGAGGTCATTTTCAAGGTATAGATAATACGCTGCAAGAGTTAGGTAAGCAGGGTTCCTATGCTAGATTTGCATAAAAAGAAATGAACTGAAGTTGGTTTATAAAAATGTGCATGTTGTTTTAAAAAGAAATGGTGAAAAACAACCTAAGTATATGTTTTGCATTCACTCATGAGATATGTATGAAAGATAAAAGAAATGCTTTTGACATGAATAGTGTAGACATGAACAATATTTGACATATTTCTAAAATATGCAAAAGAATGAATATGATATCATTGAGATTTTTATACATGTGGTATGAAATGATTTGGATCTATTTTTGATCAAATGGAAATTATATGAATATGTTTGGCACATGTTTTGATATGATATGGATATGGTTTTAATATGATGATACTGGTTCACGTGATATGGTTGGTACCAACATGATATGATACTGACGAGACTGATAGAGGTCATTTATTTTATGAATAGGTGACGAGACTGACGAGACTGATATGAGTGCACCCATTTTGGAAACACAATGGTCTTTTTATGTGTCCTTTCCTATGCGCACACTCGGGGCTTCGAGATTGAAAAATGGGAAGTTTCACAATATGATACTGCTAGGTTTGGCAACCGGGGATAGCACAACCCTACCACGGAGGTTAAACATGGCATATGATATGATACGATATAATATGATAAGATGAAGATGTTTAGTTATGTTATGCCAAAGTGTTATTGAATATGAAAATGGTTAATGAATATGAAAAGATTGAAATTTCGCTCTGATTTTTCTGATAATACGTTTTGAGATGTGTATATGAAAATAAAATGTTTTGCTTCTACATAACAAACTTTCTAAAAATGGCTAATATTTACACACTAGTATAAGTTTTCTGCTTACTGAGTTGTTGATAACTCACCCCTTATCTTCATTATTTTTCAGATGATATTGATGATATTGATGACCCAGCTGAGGGTCAGGAATAGAAATTGAAGCTTGACTAGATATGGATAGAAGGTCGAGAACCTAAGGGTACCATTGTTAGAAGAGGGTTTGACTTGAGTATTTAAAGTTCTTTATGTTATTTAGATATATTGAGACTTAAGATGTTTGAGTTTATTACGTTAAGATTTAATTATGTTTTGGTTTAGTAGGACCTATGGTTTTATCAGTTCGGTATGTTATCACTACTGAGAGATTGTGGACCCCTTGATTTATTATTATTGTAGTAAAGACTTTTGTGGAGTTTGTAATCTGTTTATTTAGAAGATATGAGATTGATTTTGCTTATGAAGTCTTTGGAGATTTTTAGATGTGTTGGGAGATATGTTTATAAGTGACATGTAGTAATTCTCTAACCCACCTGGTTATGGGGCGTTACATTTGGTATCAGAGCTAGGTTTGAGGTTCTGCCGACTATAGTTTGTGAGATTTCAGAGTATAGATAGTCTTTAAGAAATCATTTTCAGATTTGATGTGATAGCAGAGCGGACTATAGGGTTGAATATTATAGTTTTTTGGAAGTCTTAGAATTCGCAGACTTTAGGAATGATTTTGATGTGTAGGATTTCATAGGTCTATGAACTAAGTTCATGTTGATTGAGGTTTGTTTTAATTTCAGAATCTTCTTATATAGTTAGATGGGGTAAGGTATTAGATTTTGGAGATTGACTATTACTACCGTTGTGCGTACTTCTTTTCTCTCTATTATAGGTATCCTTATAATTTTTGAAGTATAATATATATGTTTTGTTTTATGAATACCACTAATTAATTATGTTCATATGAACTCTATTTTTTTGAAACGATTATTAAAGATCCAAGTTATTTTGTCAAGATGCCACCTTGTCGTCGAGAACGAAATATGTTGGACTTGAATGCAAATGAGAACGAAAGGGAAGCAAACCTGAGTGCTTCTGAAGTTTTACGAGTAGCGACACATCAATTAATGGATGACCTCGTGCAGAATCCCTCGGGTCGCCATCGTAACTATAATGAAGGAGGCTGTACTATAGAGAAATTCAATCAAATGCAGCCCCCTTTATTTGATGGGAGAGGCGATCCAACCCAGGCGGAGGATTGGATTCAGGACATTGAGGAGATATTGCGGGTCCTAACGTGTACAAATGAACAGAAGGTGGTTTACGCCACATTCAAGCTAACCGGGGAGGCGAAGAGGGGGTGGATTTCTGAAAGAACTATCAGAGAAGCAGAAGGGACAAAAATAGTTAGTTGGCTGCATTTCAAGCATATCTTTCTTAAGCGCTTATTCCCTAGCTTGGTCCAAGATGACAAGGCTATCGAATTTGCCACCTTGGTGTAGGGAACAATGACGGTACACCAGTATATAGCAAGATTTACTGAGTTATCCCGTTTTGCTACGTATCTGATTCCCGATGAGGAAAGTAAGGCATGTAAATTTAAGCAAGGGCTGAATGAGAAACTTTATGAGCGAGTGGTGGGCTTTCAGATTCGAAACTTTTAAGAGTTGGAAAATAAGGCCACAGGTTTTGAACGAAGCCTTCAAAGGAGCGCTGCATTGCATGAATAGAGGAAGAGGACCACAACATATGGGTATCATTCTGGCATGGACCAGGGATCATGGAAAAAGAGGAATGAAGGTAGTAGCACGGGTAAGAGGCCGGTTCCCGGCACCCAACAAGCAAATCAATGTAGAACTTGCAACCGAGTACATGCCGGAGTATGCAGGATGGAGGTGGGACTATGCTTCCGTTGTGGCAAACCGGGTCACTATCTTAGGGACTGCCCATTGCAATTAGACAGTAACAGGCCACCACCACCCAAAGCAAAAGGGATAGCGCGAGGCAACTTCCAGCGTACTATTGTGCTTGCATGAGTTTGTGCTCTGACACCTGGAGAGGCTGAGGATAGGAATGATGTGATCACTGGTATGTCTCCTTTGTTTTGCTTTAAGGATTTTATTTTATTTTATTCTATTTGTTGGTTTTGGTTAAGACTATGAATATTTTAGTTTATGGATAAGGCTAAATGTGATCACATGTACTCTTTCTTTGTTTTCTAATAATGCTATTGTGTTATTTGACTCGGGAGTGACACATTCTTTTGTTTTCACGGCTTACTCTAGATTTTGCACTTTAGAAACTAAAAAGTTGAAGCACAAGTTAGTGGTTGCGACCCCAACAGGAAATTTGGTAGTTAGTAGTAAGATTCCTCCGGGGTGTCCTTTATCTATAGTGGAAAGACTAATGCCAATAGATTTAATAGTGTTCCACATGATTGGATTTGATGTGATTTTGGGTATGGATTGGCTGGCTTCCTACCACGCCAGTATTGATTGTTTTAAAAAAGAAGTGGTTTTTAGACCCCCCAAAAGAAAGTGAATTTCGGTTCACAGGATCGAAAGTGAGGTTGGTTCCACCCATCATATCTGCCATTCAGGTTGGAAAATTGTTACATGATGGTTGTCAGGGATTCTTAGCCTGTGTGGTAGAAGCACTAAAAGAGGAGTTCAAGTTAGAACAAATACCTATTGTGAGTGAATATCCAGAGGTTTTCCCAGAAGATTTATCTGGACTTCCACCCGAGCAGGAGGTAGAGTTTGCTATTGAACTAGTTCCAGGCACGACACCCCTTTCGAAAGCACCTTACCGAATGGCGCCGTCTGAATTAGTGGAACTCAAAGAGCAGTTGCAAGATTTGTTGGACAAGGGTTTCATTAGGCCTAGTGTATCCACCTTGGGGATCTCTAGTTCTCTTTGTGAAGAAGAAGGATGGATCGATGAGAAAGTGTATCGATTACAGGGAACTTAATCAGGTGACCATAAAGAATAAGTACCCACTACCCTGTATAGAAGATTTGTTTGATCAGCTTCAGGGTGCTCAGGTATTTTCAAAGATTGATCTTCGATCGGGTTACCATCAATTGAAGATCAGGGTAGAAGACGTGGCTAAGACGGCTTTCAGGACCCGATATGGCCATTATGAGTTTTTGGTCATGCCTTTTGGCCTGACTAATGCCCCAGCAGTATTCATGGATTTGATGAACAGGGTGTTCCATGAATTTTTGGATAAGTTTGTGGTTGTTTTTATTGATGATATACTGATATACTCCAAAAGCAAGATTGAGCATGAAGAACATTTGAAGTTGGTACTTGGGACACTCAGAGATAAAAAGTTGTTTGCTAAATTGAAGAAGTGTGAATTTTGGCTTGATTCAATCACCTTTTTATGGCATGTAGTTTCGAAAGATGGCATTTCAGTGGACTCGAGAAAAGTGGAAGCAGTGGTTAATTGGTCAGCATCAAAGAATGTTCATGAGGTTAGAAGTTTCTTGGGATTGGCGGGTTATTACCGTCGATTCCTTGATGGTTCTTCTAGGATAGCAGTTCCTCTCACAGCACTCACCAGGAAAAATAATAAGTTTGAATGGATAACAAAGTGTGAAGAAAGCTTCCAGGAGTTGAAACAGAGATTAGTGACAGCTTCGGTGTTAAAAGTCCCCACGGATAGAGGTGGATATGTTGTTTATAACGATGCATTAAGGCTTGGATTGGGGTGTGTACTGACGCAACATGGGAAGGTTATAGCTTACGCCTCACGCTAACTGAAAGTGTATGAACATAATTATCCCACACATGATCTGGAACTTGCGGCAGTCATTTTTGCACTTAGGATTTGGAGACACCATCTGTATGGGGAAAAGTGCAAAATTTTTACGAATCACAAGAGTTTGAAATATTTCTTCACCCAAAAGGAATTGAATATGAGGCAGAGGAGATGGCTTGAGTTGATCAAGGATTATGATTGCACCATCAATTATCACCCAAGCAAAACTAATGTTGTAGCCGACACCTTAAGTAGGAAGTCAATGGGACTGACAGTTGCAGCCGTTACTACTCAACATAGGTTGTTAATGGACTTAGAAAGAGCTGGTATTGAGGTCATCACTAGTGATACAAATACTTCATGGCCAGTTTGATAGTTCAACCAACCTTGATAGATAAAATCAAAGCCGCTCAGCAAGTGGACTCAGGGTTGGTGAGGCTAGTGGAAGAAGTCAAGAATGGGGACAAATCTGATTTTAGCGTTTCCGAGGATGGAGTTTTGAGGTTTAGAGGTATATTGTGCATACCTGCTGATGATGAACTAAAACGGGTAATTCTTGAAGAAGCACACCGTTCTTTGTACACAGTTCACTCAGTGAGTACCAAGATGTATCGGGACTTGAGAGTCTTTTTGGTGGAATTGTATGAAAAGAGAAATTGTTAAATTTGTGGAACAATGCCTAACTTGCCAATATGTGAAGGCGGAGCATCAGAGACCTGCAGGATTATTGTAGCCACTCCAGATTCCAGAATGGAAGTGGGAGCATATCTCCATGGACTTTGTGACAGGCCTACCAAGGACATTGAGCGGACAAGATGCCATATGGGTGATCGTGGATCGCTTAACGAAGACCCCTCGTTTTGTGCCCATTAAAGTTTCTTATAAACTGGAGAAACTAGCTGAGTTGTACGTGCAAGAGATAGTGAGGTTGCATGGAGTACCGGTATCCATTGTGTCAGATAGAGACCCTCGTTCACTTCCAAGTTCTGGCGAAGCTTACAAGAGGCAATGGGTACTAAGTTAAGTTTCAGTACTTCTTTTCACCCTCAGAAGGATGGGCAGTCAGAAAGGACTATTTAGACCTTAGAAGACATGTTGTGGGCATGTGTATTGGATTTTAAGGGAACTTGGATGCGACATTTACCATTGGTCGAGTTTGCTTATAATAATAGTTTCCAGGCTAGCATTGGGATGGCACCATACGAGGTTTTGTATGGCAGAAGGTGTAGATCTCCATTGTATTGGATGAAGTAGGTGAAAGGAAACTTTTGGGGCCAGAGATTATTCAATGGACCACAGAGAAGATAGATACCATTTGGGCTAGAATGAAAGCAGCTCAAAGTAGACAAAAGAGTTATGCAAATAAACACCGCTGCCAATTAGAATTTGAGGTTGGAGATAAGGTATTTTTTAGGATAGCATCGATGAAAGGAGTTATGAGATTCGGAAGGAATGGTAAGTTAAGCCCATGATATATTGGACCGTTTGAGATTCTTGATCAGATTGGGACAAGTGGCTTACAGGGTGGCCCTATCACCGGCATTCTCGGGAGTGCATAACGTGTTTCATGTGTCTATGTTGAGAGAGTACATCCATGACCCCACCCACATTATAGATCATGAACCCCTTCAGATTCAAGAGGATATGACCAACATCGAGGAACCAGTGCGGATTTTGGACAAGAAAGAGCAAGTGTTATGGACTCGAACTATCCCTTTGGTTAAAGTATTGTGGAATAATCATGCTATCAGTGAAGCATCTTGGGAATTCAAGGAAGAGATGGGACTTAAGTATCCTCACATGTTCAAAGAGAATTTTTATAGCTTGTAGCAAATTCTGAGGACGGAATTTTTGTAAGGGGAGGAGGATGTAATGCCCAATGATGTGAGGCTTGAACAAGGCCCAGCCTTTCTTGGAGAGCTTGATACGGCACCGTTTTGGGTGAGTTTTTCTTCTTCATCATCTTCCTTCCCGATTGTTTCTCCCTCTCTTTCTCTTTCGGTTTTCTTTGTTTTTCGTTTTAAGTCGTCTCTCACTCACCCATTACCCATCTTTCCCTCCCCCGATTCTTCTCTTCCCTTCATCGGTTTCTGTTTTGGTGAGTTCAGGTTTCATGCCCGATTGCTTCCCCATTTTCTTTTTTCCTCTGCTTTATTGTTACCGAAAAATATTCCTTTGTTTTCCATTCTCTCTAAACAACAGGTTTTCTTCTCCTCAAATCTTGTGTTTCTCTCTTCAGACTTGTCTCTTCTCTCCCTCTAGTGTAATGTTCTTCGTCTTCAGATATCTCTCCCTTTCTCTCTCAAGTCAACGCCTTCCCTCTTTTTAGTTTTATTTTCCTTTCTCCTCTTTTTCATGCGTTGCCTACATTGATTTTCCAGGTGGCGTTGCTGCTATTTCTCCCTTACTGATTGTTTTTCCTTTAGACACTCACCTACTCTCGCTTCTCTATTGTTCTCTCCCATTTGCGAAGTGGTTAATCTCATTGCCGAGGTGTTGACGCCGAGCTCTGTCGAACGAAGGTAAGTAACTGAGTGCCCATTTTACATTTTTTACATGGTGTAAATTAATGGCTTTTAATGTTATGATTGTTGGAAAATTTCTACTGTTTTATAATTGAATTTGAGGGCTTTGTAATCTGATGGTGAGTTGTTTTTGAAGAAGAATTACAAAGGGTGGTTGTTGAGTTTGACGTGGTTGTGTGGGAGGAATTTTGTAACTGTTCAGGGTTGTTGATGGCTGTTTTGAGTGTTTTTATAGACAATTGAATTGACGTAATTTCTTGTGGGTTATAAGTTGCGGTCTGAGTTGATATTGACAGTCAAGACAGTTTTTATGGCTGGTTGCGTGTGATGAAGTTTGGTTGACGTTGGTTTTGGTGGGTGTATAGGCCAATATTGAAGTTGATATATGGTATATTGGGTTGAAGTGTGGGCTGTCCAGATTATTATTTGGATGTGTGAGTGAGTTATTTTGCTGATATATGGTTTAGAATTTGGGTCTTAATTTTTAGATCGAAATTGTTTTGCTGGTCTTTAATACTTAGTTTATATATTTTATTTTATGAATAGGTGACGAGATTGATAGAGGTCATTTTCAAGGCATAGATAATATGCTGCAAGAGTCAAGTAAGCGGGGTTCCATTGCTAGATTTGCATAAAAAGAGATGAACTGAGGATGGTTTGTAAAAATGTGTATGTTGTTTTAAAACGAAAATGTGAAAAACAACCTCAGTATATGTTTTGCATTCACTCATGAGATATGTATGAAAGAGAAAAGAAATGCTTTTGATATGAATAGTGTAGACATAAGCAATATTTGACACGTTTCTAAAATATGCAAAAGAGAGAATATGATATCATTGAGATTTTTATACATGTGATATGAAATGATTTGGATATGTTTTTGATCAAATGGAAATGATATGAATATGTTTGGCACGAGTTTTGATATAATATGGATATGAAAAACCTTTGGCATACTTATCTGTTTTAATTCTGATTCTGGATATGGTTCTGATATGATGATACTCGTTCACGTGATATGGTTGTTACCAACATGATATGATATGATATGAGTGCACCCACTTTGTAAACAAAGTGGTCTTTTATGTGTCCTTTCCTATGTGCATACGCGGGGCTCCGAGATTGAAAAAGGGGAAGTTTCACAATATGATACTGCCTGGTTTGGCTACCGGGTATAGCACAACCCTACCACGAGGGTTAAATATGGTATATGATATGATACGATATGATATGATAAGATGAAAATGTTCAGTTCAGTTATGTTATGCCAAATTGTTCTTGAATATGAAAATGGTTTATGAATATGAAAAGATTGAAATGTTGCTCCGATTTTTCTAATAATACATTTTGAGACGTGCATATGAAAATAAAATGTTTTGTTTCTGTATACCAAACTTTCTAAAAAGGGCTTATGTTTACCCATTAGTATAGGTTTTCTGCTTACTGAGTTGTTGATAACTCACCCCTTATCTTCATTATTTTTTAGATGATATTGATGACCCAGTTGGGGGTCAGGAATAGAAATTGGAGCTTGATTAGATATGGATAGAAGGTCGAGTACCTAAGGGTACCATTGTTAGAAGAAGGGTTTGACTTGAGTATTTAAAGTTCTTTATGTTATTTAGATTTATTGAGACTTAAGATGTATCAGTTTATTACGTTAAGATTTAATTATATTTTGGTTTAGTAGGACCTATGATTTTATCAATTTGGTAGGTTATCACTACCGAGAGATTGTGGACCCTTTGATTTATTATTATTGCAATAAAGACTTTGTGGAGTTTGTAATGCGTTTATTTAGAAGATATGAAATTGATTTTGCTTTTGAAGTCTTTGGAGATTTTTAGATGTGTTGGGAGACATGTTTATAAGTGACATGTGGTAATTCTCCAACCCACCCGGGTATGGGGCATTACAGTGCACCCTTTGTTCGCCATGTCATTAGCAAGATGGTTGCCTGCCTGTGAGGTGGAGAAGGGTGCTCTCCTTGCTCGCCTGTGAGGTGGGGAAAGGTGCTCCCCTTGCCCTCTGTGTCCATAGTGGGATGGTAGTGGGCTATTGAGAATGCCAATGAGCTCGGTGGTGGTCGTCAATGGCTCCATGAGCTCACAGTATATGACGCCCTCGACCCCCACGTGTTATTTTTTGTGCAGTTCGTGACACCGGGATGATGACCACACAGATCACGCACCCTAACGACCAGTGATTAGAGTGTGTAAATCATGCAGTAGGTGTACAAAATAATATTCGCAGCGGAGAAATAAAAGGTCTTTCTTTATTAAGTACCAAAATTGTTCAAAAACAGAAAAGTAGCTTTGCAAGGATTAAACAATCATACGACATATAAATTAAAAACAGGAAATAACATAAGGGAAACAAATCCGATAACACTGAACAGTTTCTCCGCAACTCAAACCTCTGGCGGAGCTGATCTCTCAGGTTCATACTCGGGCTTTGCATCAGACTTTACGGCACCATAAGACGGAACCGTAGGGTAAAACACAACAATGAGATTATGACATCTCAGCAAGTAATTAACCAAAACAACATCTAAAAGATTTATAGCACAATATTGAAATCACGCGTCCCCATATGGATAAATACGCAGAAAAACAACATCTCATTTCCTTTTTTCCAAAATACCCTTTTTACAACTCAGGCAAAAAATCCCATTTTTGGTCCAGTCATAACCATTAATTAATATGCATGCACCACGGTCTCCCCTATGGACCGTCCGCACACTCTGGCTCTCATCGTCACACCACGGGTAACGTCCGTGCATGAGACTTCGTAACGAGCAATGCCCAGTTCCGCGCCTTGCGCGTACATGGCCAAGCATCCTCTAACCACGCCAGCCAAAAGGTCATGGAATCGGTACGAGAGCGTTACAGTTTCTTTCGTTCCCGTCGTCGCCCAACGACAACTCAGGGGACGTCACGTCAGTCTATTACGCTCCCGAGTGACCAGAGAAGCTCCACTGAGATAATGCCCCATCTTGGCTTGGGGTCGTGATACACATGCACCCACATATTCAGTCACAATTTCCAACAGACAACGTGACATTACAACACAATTTACTAAAAACGATAAATATGTATTTCAACAGTTTATTGGAGTACAATTAAATAATTCATTTATAAAATCTCAATCATTTACAAATATACAGTTTCACAGCTACTCGCGTAATCCCGTCCTCCAATCCAGCCTAAGGCTCAACACCAAATCCAACCATAAACACAACCCAACATTTTAACGGCCCAAGGCCCAATTTCCCACATGCCAATAGTTACATATTTTGTATGACAATTACAACAATATTGTTTAAAACTAGAACATTACATACACACGAAGATAGGAATAAATCTGAAAGATCAAGCGAAATGGAACCCTAAGGGGTTCCTCAAAATGGCGCCGTTTGCAATTTAAAGGGGAGGGCTGGGTTACAATCCGAACAGGCTGGGCTCACACGACATGGGCTTTGATCACACGGGTTGAGCCAATTTGCACACGGGTTGGGTTGGGTTACACATGCATGGCTGCGCTTCAATCTCAACAAGGGTTGGGTTTTTTAAAACTCAAAGGATTGGGCTTCTAATCGGGTTGGATTAAAATAGAACAAACACACACACGCACACAGCCCACCAAAAATAAAAACACTACAAAATCAAAGGCCCAAACCAAAAAAACACCAATATAAAATAAAATAAAATAACATAAATAAAATACCATAAATAAAATAACACAAACAATAAAAATAACACATTAATTAAAGTAACATGGAATTAAAAACACATGCAAAAATTAGAGACCTCACAACCTCTCCCCCTTAAAAGAAATTTTGTTCTCGAAATTGCCAAGTTCTTCATTGATTCCAAAACTAGATACAACACAAAGCTCAAAAGAAGCTTGAAAAAGAAAACAAACATTCATAACTACCCCAACAAGTAAGGGTAAAATTTTATCATGTTTGCCTCTCTCTCCCACGAGAAATCCTGAGCCAAAGGATCTTGCCATGATACCATAACTAATGGTATCGTCTTGGATCTCAATTGTTGCTCTTTTCTGTCCAAGATCTGAGTTGGAACAACTTTATACGTGAGATCAGGCCAGAGTTGAATGCTTCTGGGGTCAACGAAACATGGCTCTTGCTATCCAAAGCTCTTCTTCAATGATTACACGTGGAAAACATCATGAATCTTTCCAAAATATTTTGGCAAGGCAATACGGTAAGCAACAAGCCCAACCTTATCTAGAATTTGAAAAGGACGAACATACCTCGGGCTAAGTTTCCCTTTCTTACCAAAACGCTTAACGCCTTTCATTTGAAAAACTTTGAGCTATACCCAATCACCTTCCTCAAATAATAGATCTATTCTCCTCGTGTCCGAATAGCTTTTCTGACGACTCTGTGCAGCTGCCATCTTGTCTCTTATGACTTGAACCTGATTTCTCATTTCTTGAACAATTTCTGGTCCAAGTAGATTCCCTTTGCCAACTTCATTCCAAAACAAGGGAGATCTGCACTTCCTCCCATAAAGAGCTTCATAAGGGGCCATTTGAATAGTCGCTTGAAAACTGTTATTATAAGCAAACTCTATAAGCGACAGATGATTTTCCCAACTTCCCTTAAAATCCAAAACACAGGCTCGCAACATATCCTCAAGGGTTTGAATAGTGCGTTCTGATTGGCCATCAGTTTGAGGATGATAAGCACTACTTCAACTTGGTGCCCAAAGTTGTCTGCAAACATTTCCAGAAGTGAGACGTGAATCGTGGGTCCCTATCTGACACTATACTCTTGTGTATTCCATGAAGACTCACAATTTCCTTGACATATAACCGAGTCAAACTTCCCAAAGTATCAGTGTTAGAAATAGGTAAGAAATGGGTACTCTTGGTCAACCGATCAATAATTATCCAAATTGAATTCTTCCCACTTGGTGTCCTTGGTAATCCTATTACAAAGTCCATTGCGATGTCGTCCCCTTTCCACTCGGGAATAGGGAGGGGTTGAAGATAGCCAGCAAGCCTATGATGCTCAGCTTTAACCTGCTGACAAGTTGCACATATTTCAATAAAATAAGCAATGTCCCTTTTCATTCATTCCCACCAAAAACTTTTTTTCAAGTCTCGGTACATCTTTGTACTTCCAGGATGAACTGAATAAGGGGCTGCATGAGCCTCAGTCAAGATTCTTTCTTTAAATTCTGAATCTGTAGGAATCACCCTATGATTTCGAAATAAAAAAATGTCATATCTGCTTAGACTGAAATGCGCAGGTCCTTGCGACTTCTTGACTCTTTCTTTAATATCTAACAACTTAGGGTCATTTTCCTGCAGAGTCTTTAACTCTTCCAAATCAAGAACTTGGATATCATGTATTGTAGTCAACATCTCTTCCTGCTGCGAACTTTCAACAAGTAGTCCCCTCATACCAAAAAGAAGAGAGTCTAACCCTGGTGACTCAGCCTCATCAACAGAATAAGACTTCTGACTAAGTGCATCCGCAACCAAATTTGCTTTTCCTGGATGATACTTAATCTCACATTGATAATCACTGATTAACTCTAACCATCTCCTCTGTCTCATATTAAGATTTTTTTACGAGAAGAGATGTTTAAGACTCTTATGATCAGTGTAGACTTCACAAGTCTCCCCATATAAATAGTATAGCCAAATCTTGAGAGCGGAAACCACAGCTGCTAACTCCAAATCATGAGTGGGATAATGCTTCTCATGATCTTTCAATTGGTGGGATGCATACACCACAACTCTTCCCTCCTACATAAGAACACATCCTAAACCAAACTTGGAAGCATCACTAAAAACCACAAATGGCTTATGAGGTTCCGAAAGTGCCAAAACAGGTGCTGTAGTTAACCTTTTCTTCAACTCCTGAAAACTCTTTTCACATTTGTCAGACCAAACAAACTCCACATTTTTCCTGGTAAGAGTAGTGAGAGGTCCAGACAATCGAGCAAAGCCTTCCACAAACCTGCGATAGGAACCGGTAAGTCCCAAGAAACTTCGAATTTTGTGCACCGTTGAAGGATGTGGCCAAGCCAAGAAAACTTCGACTTTACTTGGATCAACTGCTACTCCATCTCGGGACATAACATGACCAAGAAATTTAATCTCCTCCAACCAAAATTCTCACTTATTCAGATTGGCATAGAGTTGATGTTCTCTCAACTTACCCAGAACCAATCGAAGGTGACTGGTGTGCTATTCCGGTTCTCGAGAATAGACCAATATATCATCAATAAAAACAATCACAAATGAATCTAAATAGGGTCGAAATACTCTATTCATCATATCCATAAAGGCTGCAGGGGCATTGGCTAATCCAAAAGGCATCACTGTAAACTCATAATGCCCATACCTAGACCTAAAGGTAGTCTTAGGTATATCCTGATCCTTTATCCTTAATTGATAGTATCCCGACTTTAAGTCAATCTTTGAAAAAGTTGTTGCACCCTGGAGTTGATCGAATAAATCATCAATCCGGGATAAGGGGTACTTATTCTTGATGGTTACCTTATTGAGCTCTCGGTAATCTATACACATTCTAAGGGTACCATCATTCTTCATAAAAAATAGCATTGGTACCCCCAAGGTGAATAACTAGGCTGGATAAACCATTTATCTACCAGTTCCTGCAGTTGACTTTTCAGCTCTTTTAACTCTGCTGGCACCATTCTGTACGGGGTCTTATGAACTGGTGCCGCACCAGATTCTAGATCAATGGCGAACTCCAAATCATGAACAGGTGGCAAGCCGGGCAAATCATCCACAAACACATCAGAGAACTCATTCACAATCAGAATATCTGCTAAAGATTTCTTCTCCGAAAGTGCAGATACCACTTGAACCAAGAAGGCATCCGCTCCATTTGCCAAGTCTCTACTTGCTTGAATGGCAGATATAACTGTAGGTTTTGACTTTACCTTACTTCCTGCAAACTCTAAATACTTCCCACCGGGTAGTTGGAAACTAACTGTCCGACTACGACAATTAATACTGGCAAAATACTGATTTAACTAGTCCATTCCTAAAATAATGTCAAATTCAAGTAATTTAAACATTATCAAATCTACCTTAAGAGTCATTCCACTAATAACCAAAGGACAACCTAGGGCAACCTTAGAACACCATACAGTCTCTCCATTTGGTAACTTTACCACCAAAGACTGAGATAAAGGTTTAAAGACTAGGTTGCAAATCCATGCAAAAGTGGTAGATATGAACGACTGAGATGCCCCCGAATCAAACAAGGTGCAAGCATAAAATTCAAATAGTCGAACTCTACCAAAAGAGATTAAAATTACTGATGTAATCTATCAATCAACTCACATGGTATAGCAATTTCAAATGATTGGATAGAAATCTATACTTGTGATGACTCTAGCATTTTGGGTCTCTGGAGCTTCATCATCTACCTCACCAGGGGTCATTGCGTACACCCTTGCCTGAACAGTTGGTCTCGGGCTAGTCTTTCCACCACGGTAACAGCCTCAGTTCGCCTGAATCATGGTAGGGCAATTGCGAGTAAGATGTCACGTTTGCCCGCATCTGAAACATTGAATCCCAGAAAAATGGCACTCACCTACATGTGACCTATTACATTTGCCACATACTGGAGCTCATCTCCCCATTCGTACTCTGGTGACCATCTGCGGTCGGGCTCCAGTCCTGGTAGTAAACTTAGGTGCAGACCCGGAACTACTACCTTCCCCGAAATTTCTCTTTTGACCAATTGGAGCGGCAATATGGTCAATGAATTCCCGCTCTGCAATCGTAGCAACCTCCACCAACTGCTGGAAGATCAGGATTTGCAGACAAGCAACCTGTCTACGAATCTCTTGCCATAGACCCTCCTGAAATCACTCAATCCATATTTCTTGTATGGCAATTAAATGCGTAGCAAATTTCTCAAGTTCTATAAACTTTCGAGCATACTGCTCTACCGTCATCTCCCCTTGCACTAAATTGTTAAACTCTCGGGCCTTTTGCTTCCTCATAGTGTTCGGGAAGAAATGGTCATTGAATTCCTTTTTAAAACGTGCCCAAGATACCACTGCAATAGATCCTAACTCCATTTCCAAAAGCTCTCGCTTGGTCCTCCACCAAGCAATTGCATCACCTTGCAGCTGGTAACTTGCGTATAATACTTTCTGAGCTTCACTACACCCACAAATCTCAAATGTCCTTTCGAGATCACTAATCCACCTCCTAGCTTGAAGTGGATCCTCTTGCCCAGAAAAAGCAGGGGTCCTATGAGCTAAAAAGCGCTCATACGGACAACCGTTCTGTTGCTCCCTTTGTGGCGGAAAGTTCTGTTAAAGAAATTATGTCATACGAGTTAATGCTCTAGCCATAGCGAGATTCCCATCAGTACGAGACAAGTCATTCTCAGGTTCCGGATGTGGTATCCCTGATCAGTCTATCTTTATGATAAAACGTGTCTTTTAAAACTCGATATTTAAATCCAATAAACAATTTAAAATACAATAATATTTTATGGTACCGCACTTAGGTATTTTTACGGTTTTACCCAGAGCCAGACCGTTCTGATACCACCTGTGACGCCCTCGACCCCCACGTGTTATTTTTTGTGGAGTTCGTGACACCGGTATGATGACCACACAGATCACGCACCCCAACGACCAGTGCTCAGAGTGTGTACATCATGCAATAAGTGTACAAAATAATATTCGTAACTGAGAAATAAAAGGTCTTTCTTTATTAAGTACCAGAATTGTTCAAAAACAGTAAAGTAACTTTACAAGGATTAAACAATCATCCGACAGATAAATTAAAAACAGGAAATAACATATGGGAAACAAATCCCATAACGCTGAACAGTTTCTCAGCAACTCAAACCTCCGGCGAAGCTGATCCCTCGGGTTCATACTCGGGCTCTGCATCAGACTCTACGGCACCATAAGACGGAACCGTAGAGTAAAACACCACAATGAGATTATGACATCTCAGCAAGTAATTAACTAAAACAACATCCAAGAGATTTATAGCACAATATTGAAATCACGCGTCCCCATACGGATAAATATGCAGAAAAACAACATCTCATTTCCTTTTTCCCAAAATACCCTTTTTAAAACTCAAGCCAAAAATCCCATTTTTGGTTCAGTCATAACCATTAATTAATATGCATGCACCACGGTCTCCCCTATGGACCGTCCGCACGCCTTGGCTCTCATCGTCACACCACGGGTAACATCCGTGCATGAGACTTTGTAACGAGCGATGCCCAGTTCCGCGCCCTGCGTGTACATGGCCAAGCATCCTCTAACCTCGCTATCCAAAAGGTCACGAAATCGGTATGAGAGTGTTACAGTTTCTTCCGTTCCCGTCGTCGCCCAGCGACAATTCAGGGGACTTCACGTCAGTCTATTACGCTCTCGAGTGACCAGAGGAGCTCCATCGAGATAATGCCCCATCTCGGCTTGGGGTCGTGATACACACACACCCACATATTCAGTCACAATTTCCAACAGACAACGTGACATCACAGCACAATTTACTAAAAATGATAAATATGTATTTCAACAGTTTATTGGAGTACAATTAAATAAGTCATTTATAAAATCTCAATCATTTGCAAATATACAGTTTCACAGCTACTCGCGTAATCCCGTCCTCCAATCCTACCCATGGCCCAACACCAAATCCAACCATGAACACAACTTAACATTTTAACGGCTCAAGACCCAATTTCCAACATGCCAACAGTTACAGATTTCATATGACAATTACAACAATATTATTTAAAACTAGAAAATTACATACACACGAAGATAGGAATAAATCTGAAAGATCAAGCGAAATGGGCGTTGCTCAAGGCGGTGACTCAACGGCGGCAACAGTGATTTTCAAGAATTAAAACAGTGGCTTTTCTAGAGGGTTCTCTCAAAAGAAATTCGATCTATGAAAAATGATGAAAATCTCACCCACGGCAAGTACAAAATTCTCCAAAAAACCGAGTAAAATTTCACAACTTTAGAACAAAAAGAGCACGGCACAACTCGTCAAACTCTCAGATTTTACCACCAAAATTCACAATTTTAGAATCAAAATAGAACTCAGCAAAGCTTCACAAGCTCACGGATTCAACACAAAAATTTATAGAACAATACTCAAAATACCAAGAGAAGCGAAAATCTTAAGAGAGAGAGAGAGAAGATGATGATCTCGGAAGGTTTTAATGTAGAAACCGTGGCCTATTTATAGACCAAGAATAGTGGTGGTAGGTGCCCGTGTGTCACACGAGTAGAAGAAGAGAAAACGGCAGCAAGTCGTGCATGGCAGTGCGGGTTGTGTGGTGAAGCAGGGGTCTAATAGCAGATGTGGTATGGTGTAGCCAAAGGACACGGAGGCAAGCAAGAAAGCTCGAGGTGGAAAGTGGTGGCCACGTGGAGTGATGGCTTGCCAGCAAGCCTTCGGAGTTACTACCAAAAGACACGGAGCTGCCATGAGGTTGAGGAGAGGAGGTGGTGGCAGCGGCAGCTGGTAAAACAAGAAGAAGCTGGAAACTGGTAGAAGAAAGAAGAAGCAAAGAAGGAAAGAGAAGCAGTTGTGCGGCACAAGAAAGAAAACAATGGAACCCTAAGGGGTTCCTCAAAACAGCACCATTTGCAATTTAAAGGGGAGGGCTGGGTTACAATCCGAACGGGCTGGGCTCACACGACATGGGCTTTAATCACACAGGTTGAGCCAATTTGCACATGGGTTGGGCTGGGTTACACATGCACGGCTGGGCTTCAATCTCAACATGGGTTGGGTTTTTTAAAACTCAAAGGATTGTGCTTCTAATCGAGCTGGATTAAAACAAAACACACACACACACACACTCACACATAGCCCACCAAAAATAAAAACACTACAAAATTAATGGCCCAAACCGAAAATACACCAACATAAACTAAAATAAAATAACATAAATAAAATACCATAAATAAAATTACACAAACAATAAAAATAACACATTAATTAAAATAACATGGAATTAAAAACACATGCAAAAATTAGAGACCTCACACGGTAGGCTAAGTTTTATGGGTTGCATTGTTGTAGAGTTGCTTGGTAAAGGTGTGATGGTGAGGAATGAAGGTGAGTAAGGCCCTTGCCGTAGGGAACCACCTCTGGGTGCACGTCGGGTGCACCAAATTTCTTTCGTCGCTGAGCTTCCATTGGTAGGGGTCGGCATACCAGTGATAGAAAACACTGGGGCATATGGTGGTGGCCGGCGGTTGCCTCGCTAGCTTACTATTAGTTGGCGGGATGGGGAGTTGAGAGTCCTAGGATGTATACACGATGAGATTTAGGTGGAACGGGCTCTGCCGACTCCATCCAGCTTCCTGAAAGGGTGGTTGGACACAAATGGTGCGGCTTATGAAGGATGGTGGGCACCACCCGCGACCTCAAGCTTCCTGGGTGCGCGATGATGTGCACCCATAGTGCCCCTGTGCATGGCACTGTACATCACAGCGGGTGCATGTGTTCTATGCATTGTGCAAGTAAGTGCACAATATGCTTAACTTGCATGGCCGGGGAACTTTCTTTTAGGGCGTAAAATATTGGGTGCATGTATTTTATGCATAGTGCACTTTAGTGTACATTGCTCTTAACCATATGGGTGAGGAACGACTTCTCGCCCATTCTTCTCTTTTTTCTTTTTAAATAGTCACTAATGAAATAAAAAATACGAAGTGAAAAGCTGAGAATACTTAACTGAGGAAAAATTTATCTGCTCATTCGGAGACAGTTTCATAAGCCAAAAATTCATTATTTCCCATTTCCTTTGTAGAGAATAAGTCAATCCCACAGACAACATCAACTGTTAATGTAAATTATGCACAACAGGCTAGAATGAAAGAAAGAGGCATTCTCGGCCATGGTGGTGGTGCAGGGCGTCAACACGGTGTTTGTACATACATTTATAACGATAAATATAAAATGAATACTGAAAATGTAAATATAGATGCAAACATACAGTTTTATGTGGTTCGGCATAGGGTTTTCGTCCATGGGTCGTATGGAGGGAAAATCTACTATAATAAGAGTATTTTATAATCTCTCTTGGTCTCTCGTTTCTCTATGTATAATCGAGGTTGGAGAACCCTATGCCCGGAGAAGATAATATCTCTAGGGCTCTCATTGTGAGGTTGAAGATGATGATCCCTCGTTTGATAAGATCAGATCCCTTTTTATTGAGGTCTCCTGAGTGGCTGTTCAGAAGTTCAGCTTTATGTCAGTTCTTTCTTTGCGTGTCTAACTTGCTTTCCTCTCTTTTCCCATTTTTCTCGTCAATTCTCTTTTTCATTGACACCCTGTCTTTTCTTTTTGTTTTGTCCCCTAACTTCGTTTCCCACTTGCCTCCTGATGATGGTTCTTTGATGGGTTGAGCCTGTTATTATTACCCACAATAGTTAGAATATAATATTTTAATATTATTTTTTATTTTAGATTTGAAAATTTTTATTTTTTTAAATATTTTGTTTGGAAGTTTTGGAAAGTTGTAATGATTATATGAAAATTTTGAAATTTGAAATTAAAACGTATTTGTACTTGTGTAATATTTGAGAAAAAAAATTAGATATGGTATGAGATGAAACATATTCCCAAACAACCCCTAAATCAAATAAGGGACTGTTAAATTGTAGTTTTTTTTATGCTATGACTAATGTAATACCCAAGTCCTACTACGTAGGTTTTTATGTCATTTTGTTAATTCTTTAAGTTAAATATTTTGAGATAAAGATTTTTATTATTTTTAATTATTTTATTTTAATATGAGTATGCTTTATTTTAAAATTTGGATTTTTAAGACTTTGAAATATTTCCTTTAAGCCCTTTAATTTTATTAATTTAATAAATGACTCAATTATTCTCTACCATTAGATTGGTAGGTGAAAAGTATCATTGAGGTGGATAGATCTCCACCATCCATTTGCTTCCTTGTGATGGAAGGAGGAAACAAGGACCAAAAAGTCCTTACCCCTCCCCAAGCTTACAGCGAAAGCAATACAAAAGGAGAAAAGAAAAACAAAAAACTAATCCTAAAGCATTCTACTCTTACCCGTCGATCAACACCCAAGAAAGAAATAAAATTTCACATTCCTTTCCAAGCAAGCTAAAGCCGATGCACACCATCCTCTCTTCTTCTCCTCTCTTTTCATCTTCAAGAAACTAGGTTCCCCTCATCTCCTTCAAGCTTTGTGACTCCATGGCAAGGGAAGAAGAAAAACATTTTTTCTCTCATCCTCTTCAAACCGCACGAGAACACTCCCTCCATGCCCATTTTCGGTTTTGCCTCAAAGCTTGGAACCAAATCTTGTTTTCATATTCAAAAGGGTGAAATCGTGAAGGTAATAGACTTTCGGTTTATTTCCTAGTATGATTTTCATATGGGTTTCAATTTTCATCACTTATCTTATCTATGGTGTTTTGATTTTTGGGGCTTAGCATAGTGCAATCATCCTTACTCTTCATCCACATGGCTATACCTTTATTTGGTCTTCCACTTGTGTTTTGAAAAGGGTTAAGAGCTTAAGGTAAAAATCCTAATTTGACTCATTTATTTTTAATGTGATTTTGGAAGCCAACTAAGTTGTTTTAGCTCGTGTTTTGATGTAGTTAATTTCCTATATTGCAAATAAATATGTATGCCCTGTTTTTGGCCCAAACTGAATGGTATTATGATTGTTTTGCTATGTATTTTCCTATATTTTGAAAATGCTATGTTGCTACTAAACGTGGTTTAATCATAGGTGATGATTAAAGTGATTTTAGTTTATATATATATATATATATGTGTGTGTGTGTGTGTGTGTCTTGTGTTGAGGTTGGTTGGTAATATGTTTTTAGCATACTAAGAGGTTGGGTTAAAGGTTTTGCTTGGTTCTATAATTTTATATTTTGCTTTCAAAGGGTATTAAGTGGATAAAGCATGAACTTGAGTGTTTAAAAGTTTGCTTATGAGTAACTTTGCTATACCTTATGCTACTTTAATTTTAATGGGAGGTGTTATCTATACTATTTAAATATTGTTTTTGTGATTAGATTATAGCATAGTTGGTTTAGGTATAAGAGATTAATTATGCATGATATATTATGATATGTAAAGCTGTCCAAATATTCCTAAGTCCATGTCATGCCATGTCTTGATGTAAAAATAGTTCATTTATGTTGTCCCTTATTTGGTTAAATTCTACCTAGCCCAAGAGTCCAAAATATTAATAAGCTAACATTTTTTATAATGAGGGACCACAAGTTGATTTAAAGGGCATGTTTCATAAGCTAGTTTAGCCTACTTGAGATATCTAAATCTATTTTAAAGCACATTGTTGAGAATTTCCAGACTTTATCTCCTAATGTCTACAACCCAAAGTGAGCTTGAACCAAAGAGACCTTGCTTGAAGCCTATGAATTCTTAACTACTTTTCATGTAAGCTTTTAAAATAGTTTTTCCATGGACAGCTAGCATGTCTTAATGTTTAAGTTATTTCTCTTGTAAGTTGAGGTGAGGAGTAGTCATTTAGGTTAATGCTAAGCATAGAAGGGATGTTAGATTGTAGTATCGTGACTTTCTCTTTTAACGGGAGAGCTAAAGAATATTGTATAAGTATTACCACACTTGTGCTATTTATTGGAATAAGACCTATATTGACGTTGGAAGTATCAAGAAGTATAAAGGTAAGTAGTTATGATCATGCTTCTTACGCCAAGTTCTCTTTATGAAAGAATGTTTATCTCTCTTATTGCAAATGTTCTTCTAAGGAAAAGAATAAATGAATATAGTATGTATAAGCCATTTCTTGATAGCCCCTATTAAGCACCCCATCGATTATAATTGTGTGTATGTGTATAATAAGGTAATGCATGCACGTAGGTTCTAAATCATGGGATTTTCATACATGCTCTCTCAAGAAACTTATTGATTATTCCTATATGTAGTATAGCATGAAAATGTATCTTGTTCATTAAAATGCATATGCATAAAACTAAGAAGGATGATGAAAAAATGTTTTGATTGCAAAGGAAAGGAAAGAAATGTCTCATGCCTTATGCTTTAAACGATGATTTAAATGCTGCGAAGGAAGCGTTTTAAAATGTCCCAATGAACGGATGCTTTAAATGACATGAAAAAAGTATTTTAAAATGTCCCTATGAACTGATGTTAAAATGTCCCTATGAGCTGATGCTTTATGGATGCCATGAAAAATTATATTTAAACTCATGCATTTAAATTATGTTTTTCCATGAATGCACTGTTAAATGAAAAGGACTGAAATAAATGACTGAAATAAATGAATGAAGGAAATGACTGAATGAATGAATGTCTTATTGTATGAAAATACGTAACGACCATATGAATGAAAAGGGTGCCAAAGGAATGGAAAGATTGCAATGTCGGGTAAGTAATATTGGTAGTGCACCTAATGCTGCCCCTTGATTGAAAGAGATTTTCAACCTGTGGCCACGGGCAGAATCCAGGTCCAAAGGAAGACCGCTAGCCCTAATACATAGGGTGTAATAGTGTGTATTGGCCAAAGAAAGTGAAATATGAAAGTATAGTTATTTCTTAAAATGTTTATGCATGAAAGCATAGTTATTGCTTATTTCTTAAATGTCTATGCATGAAAGTATGGCCGTTGCTTAAACTATTTAGGCATGAAAGCATTGTCACGATTAGCAAATGTTTATGTATGCATGTTTTCAAAAGAAAAGATTACGTGATTAATACGTTAACATCATGGTGTACTGCTTACTGAGTATTCGATTCACTTTTGTTTTAAATGTTTTAAACGTCCAGGTAATGATGAAAAGGCTGGGGAGCAAGGTACTACTGTAGAGGGAGAGGCAGATGCTCATTGTATTCCCTAACTAGAATAGTTATGTTTATGGATGATGGGTAATGTTTATGGTCAAACATTTTATCCGACCTTATATGTATAATGGGTTATGTTTATGTGTAGACGTTCTTATGTTAGGAGGACTTTGAGAGTCTCTTATGGGTGAATGTTTGAATAGAATGTCTATCAGGTGTTCCCTTTATTAAATTAGAAATTTAAAGTACACTTGTGTCATGTTCATATTGATCGCATATTACTAGAAAAAGAAAAGAAAAGAAAAAGGACAAGTATGTATACAGCGATCTCGCCCTTCCTGGGCTGGGGTTGTGACAACTAAAGACCATCTTTTAGAGCTTTTCGTGACCTTGTTCTTGATCCTTAGAGATCCGCATCCAGATGCATATTCCCTAAATTTTAGTAAAAGTTGCAACTTTATGACAAAACCACTCTCCATATGGCCCTATTTTAGGGGAAGGTTTTGAGATTTGAATAGTGGCTCTGCATATTTTTTATAAATATTTTATTCTAACTAATAAAATAAATTCTTCTTCCAATCATCTATAGTATTATACTTTCTCTCATGCTCATATACAGTCTTGGAGTGTGTCGTTCTCGCGTATTCCTTTTGAAAAAAGTAGGAGATGCCATTAAAAAATAATTTTTTCAAGTAGGTTCAAAGTTTACTCACATTTTTTAAAGGAAGTATGTGAGAGCTGCACACTCAATGATTGCAAATATCCTTTCTTTTTTATTAATCCAATCACACATTTTGCCTTTTTTCTCTATTCCACTTAAAGATTGGTCAGGAATCTGGTAGTTGCTCGACTAATAGGCAGGAGGACTTGCTAGGTTAGGATGCTTGCAAGAGT
Source organism: Juglans regia (assembly GCF_001411555.2). Classification (NCBI taxonomy): domain Eukaryota; kingdom Viridiplantae; phylum Streptophyta; class Magnoliopsida; order Fagales; family Juglandaceae; genus Juglans; species Juglans regia. Next base: position 13,129,427 of record NC_049905.1, read on the forward strand.
TGGCTTGAAAAAAAAAACCTAGCAGTTTCTCAATCAAGAAGTTGAGCAGTAGAAGAGCACAACAGCAAAGGTCACCCATCTGGCCACCTCTAGCGTCGATGGCCGATCTAGGCAAAGGCGTCGAGCTAGTCACCTCAAGCCAAATTGGTCACAGATTCTAGAGGTGGCCAAATCAAGACTACTCTAGTCGAGTGCTCTGATCCGGGCATCGAGCTCATGGTGCAATAGTCTGAAAAACCAATGTCCACATCTCAAGCACTGGCTCAAGGACTCGTGCGTTGCATCATGGACCCCCAGTTTGAGAACCATTGGCTAAGCAAACTTGGTCTGTAACGCCCTATTCTCGCAGGGATCGAAGAGTTACTCCCTATAACTTAAAATTCACAATTCATCAATATATTTATACACTCCAAAATATAACGTCATCAAAATACTACAAAATCTCTTAATAAAATCCGCTACTTCTCATAAATCTTCTATGAGTAATCCACTATGCTTAAATAATCATCTCATCGATGCTCCATAATCCTGATCCTTAGCTAGACTATTCAAAAATCATTTGAAAAATAATTGGAGATAAGGGGTGAGTTATCAACAACTCAGTAAGTAGAGAACATATACTAGTATGTAAACATGAGCATTTTTATAGAGTTCAAAATGCAGAAACCAGACATTTAAGTATCAATATGCAAATTTCAACAATACATATTATCAGAAAATCAGAGCAACTTTTCGAACATTTCATATTCAGAAAATCAACTTTTCATATTCAAATACTCATTTGGCACAACATGATTGAACATCTTCATCTTATCATATCTTATCAGAGCATCATATCATAATAGAGACCATGTTTAACCCTCGTGGTAGGGTTGTGCATCCTGCGGAAAGCCAAGCAGAACATAAATCACCATGTTACCAAAGCGATTGCACTAAGAACAGAAAATCACTATTATATCCCGTGGTGGGCCAGAGGTCACTATTGTATCCCGTGACAGGGCCAAAGGTCACTATTGTATCCCATGATAGGGCCAGAGGTCACTATTATCTCCCTTGATAGGGCCAGAGGTCACTATTATATCCCGTGACAGGGCTAGAGGTCACTATTGTATCCTGTGACAGGGCCACATATTAGAGTAAAACAGAATCAGAATCACCATATCAGAATTATAATCAGAGTCAGAACAGAATCAGAAAGTCATGCCCAAGGGTTTTTCAAGTGCCACATCTTATCAACACAGAGTACTGAACAAAATCAGATCACAACAACATAACTTATACACAAAATTTCATATTTGGTCTCTTTTTCAAAGTTTAGAAACAGAATGTCAAAAATAAACTCATGTCTACACCAGTCATGACAGAAAATACATTCTTCTTAAACAGAATCTCATGAGTAATGCAGAACAAATATCTGAGGATGTTTTTAGATTTCTTTTCATAGCAAAACATGCACATTTTCCAAAAAGGACCTCAATTCATTTTATTTAATGCAAAGTCTAGCATAGGAACCCCGCTTACCTAGACTTCTTAGCTTTTCAGGAATTTCCTCAAAATGCTGAACAATTATTAATTTTCACCTATAACATAATAACGTAATTCTCATAAATTTCCAATTGAACACAATTTCAATATTTAAGCCTAAGATGCTAAAATAACCTATTTTAATTCTTCAAAAACCTAACTTGACGTAACCCTAAAATATCGTCACATTTTCTAAATTCATCAATGTCCCAATAATCAGTCTAAACAAAACTCAAAACTAACTTATTTACTAATGAGATCAAATTATAAGATTTAATTCTAGCTAATATATTTATACCAAAATATTTTAAAAATTAAACAATTAAAATTATAATAAGCAAGATCATAATAATAAACACAATATTATTGTTTACTCTTTGGAAGAAAACCTTGCTTAATACTAATTTAATTTACTTAAAAGGTTTCTGTAAACATAAATAAATTAGAGAGTATTAATACATAATAAAAGTTTAAAAGCACATTAATACAACAATTAGTAAAGGGTACTAATGTAATTTCATATAATTCTTTGAAAACAAAAAGATAACCTGCGTGAAAAAAAAACTTTGCATGGCAGGGGCTTATGCAAGGAGAAATCATGCGGCAGCGTGCGACGGCTGGACTGGGTAGGCAGTGGCGATGAGGTTGGAGAGCAGGCGAGCGGTGGAGATGCTGCCTATGGAGGGCGGTGAGAGCGAGAGAAATGTGAGAGAACAAAGGGTGAGTGCGTGAGAGGAAAGAAAGAAAAAAAAAATAAAAAGAGCAACATAAGAGTGACTCACCGTGTGGGACAAGGCGGAACTGAGGCGGCTCGAGGCTGATGCAAAAGTGACAACCGGCAGATTCTGTGGCTAGTCCGATAGTTTTCCTATCGTATGGTGGTGATCAATCGGATTTGTGGTGGTGCTTTGTTTTCGGTATGGAAAACAGAGGATTTTAACTTGATAAAAGTTGTGGCTTGCTGTTTCCCGTGGCTGTCGAAAGTGTTTTCCGATGGTTGCTCTGAGCGTTGGTTTTACATGGAGATGGAGGTTAGGGGAGGATAAACCGGGTAGCAGTAGTGACAAACACGTTTGGGCTTCCATGAGGGTGTTGGACGGCAACGGGGATGGCTGAAAGGTGCAGAGATGACTATGGGAAACCGAGAGGAGAGGGAGAGAGAGAAAAATCAAAAGAAGAGGCTATTCTAGGTTTTCGTCATGCACACTAGTGGTTGGCTACGGGTGCAAGGTTGACGAGTGTTGAGTTGAGGGCTACGGGTTGGCTGAGTCAAGATTACTCTGTTTCGGGTATTAAAAATAGGGGTCGTTCGGTGGTAGTGAGCAGCGTCTTCCATCGTGCAGGGGGCTTGCCGTGTGGGTTGCAGGGTGGAAGAGCTTCGGTGGTGGTTGTGAGGTTTGGGCAGGGTGACTCCGTGCGGTGGACCTACGTGTGATTGGCTTTCATGGAGTGGCTCTCAGTGGGAGGGTCTCTTGCCATGATCTTAGTGCTCGTGGTCGAGTTTGACCTGTGCTGGCCGTGGGTGGTGCACTGCAGAAGTGCACGGTGCGGGGTGGAGGTCAGTGTAGTTGTTGACGGCAGTGCGGAATGCAGCTATGCACGGGTTGTTGCGGCAACTTCTTTAGAGAGAAAAATATGCATTTAGAGTTGATTAAAACCCTAGATGCGAAGATCACGTACGTGCATGAGATATGGAAATGAAAACTGCTTTCTGGTTGCATCGGGTTGGGCTTTCTGGTCCATTCCATGCATTTGGGCCCATGGGTAAGGTACGATAAATGATTTGGGACCCAAAAGAAACTAAAAGATACATAAACAGGCCTAGTCTAAAGAAAAAAAAAAAAGTCCAACAAAAGAAGAGGGCACCATAAAAAATAAATAAAAGCCAATTAAAAACACTGTAACTCAATATTAATAAAATAAAATAATAAAAGACTAACAATAAAAGTATTCATTAAAGTAAAGAGTAATTTAAATGCAAACACTAATTAATATCAAGAAAGCACCTCAAAGTAAATTTCACAACTAAAAAAAATTATAAAATAAATCCAACAAGAAATTCAACAAATTTTAAAACAAGAAAAATAATATTTAAATTAATTAAAAATAAATACACAAAAAAAATACAGAGTATCACATGGTCTGAGTCGCAATTCGCAATACGTGCACTCGTACGAGGACCACTCGTACGAGGACCAGTGCACGTGCTGAACAACCTAGTTCAAAACTTCAAGGACCATTGGCCTATGAGCTAATTATTGTTTGGAAAACAATATTTCAAAAAACCTTTTCGCTTAAAAATTATTTTAACTTTAAAAAGATATTTTTAAAAAAGATATATGTTAACTAAAAAATTATAAATCAGTTTAACTCAAAACTTCTCCCACAAGCAGAGTTGTTTTTAGTTTTTTCTTTTAATTTTCTAATTTACTTAATATTTTTAAAGTTTTTTATGTTTTAGTTAAATAGTTTTTGTCTTTTTTAATTGTTAGTTCATTAAATTTTCAGAATTTTCTTATTTACACTGATTTTTTAGATAAATTAATTAGACATATTTATTTAAAACTTGCATTGGATTTTATTTTTAGAGTTCAACCTATTTTCAAAATAATTGTTAGTTAGAAACTTGTATTTGCCAGATGAGATGAAACTTCTCATCTGGTATGCACGATTAATTTCATTTCTAAGTTTTTAAACCCATCTCATTACTTTCTGACATAAATAGTAAAAACATCGTGCACAGTAAAAAAAATTCATTTGTGCTAAAAATAGAATAATCAATAAGTCATTATTAGAATAATATATTTTCACAAAAAAATTGATAATTTTGTGAGTATTGAATAGAAGTGCATTTTGGGGGTTTTATTAGAAAATTCAAAATTAATAAATTAGTTAAAGCAAATCTACAACATAATTCATATACTTATTTATTATAATTTATAATTAGAATAAAAAATGATGAATTTCTTATATATAGAAAAATAAATAGATAAAAATATCTTTTAAAAAAGAAAAATTATGAATTTCGGCCAACAACTTCCCAATATATCTTGGGATTTAAATTATTTTTTAGAATAATAATATCTTCAAGAATAATATCTTTTAAAGAGAGAAATTATTTTTTGAAATTATAGAGTAATTTCAGCCAACAACTTCCCAATATATTTTGGAATTTAAATTTATTCATAAATATTATTCTTGAACTTTATTAATATATTCATCAATATTATTTTTTATTAATATATTCATAACTACTACTCAATAACTGGTGGGGCCCACCTCTTTATCAAAGAGTGCTTCTATTCCCACACATGGGGGATCCCGACTAGGATTTCCTTTTTTTTATTTTTTTTGCTTCTTTTTTATGCATTTTTTTTTTACCTTTTTTAAATAGATTTTTTTTTCTTTTTAAGAAAAAATCACAACATCAATAAAAATTCTTACTTAATAATTAATTAAGAAAAACCAGTCCGGATCCCAGTTAGGAATACCCAGTTGTGGTTTTAGTATTTTTATTTATCAAATCTCAAAAAGTCAAAACTATCTCATCTCATCTCACTATCCAAACATACACTTTTTTGCAAATTATCTCATCTCATTTGAACTCAAAAAATCTCACTACTATTTAAAATAGAGAAAATATATTTGCAACCGTGAATTGTGCAACTGTCGAATAATCACTTTGAAAAAAGTGAATAAAACATGAAACTCATATGAAAAAAATTAATTTTTTTATAATGAACCCCACTCTTTTTCAAAGCGATTACATAATATTTATGCACTTCATGATTATATGTAAAATTAATATTTAAAATAACTCTTCTCATTTCATCTTAATCTGTTTTTGGCGTTGGACCCACCTTTCTTACCTTTGTAAACTTTCGTGAGATCAATTTGGTGTTAGGCTTTTCAATCATTTTGCTCGGCCCATTAATAACTAATCGGGGTGTACACTGCAAGCTAGATCTCTAACTGCAGTGTTTGCTCATAGTTGCTTGTTGCTATAGAAAGTCATAATTTCAAGTCATGACGGCTGGTTTTGATTTGGTTTTTCGCCTTGTTGTCTGGTTGGTTTCATATTGTACCATCCTACCATCTCCCTTTCTCTTGAGAATGATTCTGATCGATCGTTGGTATCCCTTTGGCATCGCGATGAGATGGAAACTCAGAAAGAAAGAGAGAATGATGCCGTGTCTGCGTTAGCGTCGTGATGAGATGGAAACTCAGAAAGAAAGAGAGGATGATGCCGCGTTTGCGTTAGCGTCGTGATGAGAGAGAGAGAGTGAGAGAGAGAGATTGGTGGCTTTATGTGAGAGAGGAGAGAGATGCGTGGCAGAAGGCCAAGCGCTGTGCTACTGCGTGAGAGAGGAGAGAGAGAGAGTTTGAGATGAGAATCTGGAGAAGAAGAAGAAGAAGTAAATGGGGTATTAAATCCTAAATTGAAATGATGTCGTTTGGTGTATTAAATCAAAAGGCATCGTTTTATTCTAATTTTTTTTTTCTAAGAGCATTGATCGATCACCACACGATTAGTGATCTTGAAACCATGTTTTAAACTTGATTTTTATTTTTATCATTTCTCATCCTTTTGTTCTAAAATTTTCTTGTTTGGTTATCCATTTCTATTACTCTTAGATCATCATGTTAGAATTTTAGATAAACCTTTCCACATGTCATTTAGGGTAATGACATGTCAAACTCTAAAACCATACCAATCGGCACCCATGTGTACTTTTGCGTGAAGTTGAATGTCAAGTGGCTTAAACCTTTTCAAGGTCGTGTGAAGCTGAATGTGGATGAAAGTTATTTAGGCATTCTGGGCTATTTGGGTGCTAGAGGGGATGTAACAGCCCGCTAGAAATTCATTGGTAGAATTTCTATTGACTTTAGGAATCTCTTGAAAACTCCATAAGTTTTTACGAATCGACCAATCGCATAGGTTTTAGTCTGTAAACATAGTCAGTGTTATCACTCACTATGGTGCTAGAAATATAAGTTTTATTTATTTGAGGTGGTTAAAAGTGTCAGAATGCATTATGGTCCACGCCATTAGACTCAGTGGATTATTTAGGATTTTATGGTGCAATAGCCTATTTTCATAATTCCGGACGAAACGTCTGTTGGAAATTGTGAAATTATTTTTATGGGCACTTTGAGGTTGAATTTCAGTAAAAGATTTTCACTATAGGTTAATATGAATATTTAGGAATATTTAGTGTTAAGTTTATGATTCACTTTTTCGGAGTGAATAGTAACCTCGGTAAGCGCACCAATTGCAGTGTTTCAAAATCACGGTGTGGAATGTCCAAATTAGATTGGAGAAGTTTTATTTGGACACTTGGCAAGATCTTAGCCACACTTAGTGAATAATTTTAGACACTTGACACCATGAGGAACGTTTGTTGGATTTGAAAGAATCAGGGTGTGAGATAATGTCAATTAAGCAAAACTTTGTTTCATCTGCTCAACCAGATGGTGACAGACCAAAAAAAGGTTTCAATCCTAGTGAAACCCTAAATGGTGGGAATCCAATTGAAAGCCCAAAAGCTTGGTTGAAACCGAAACCCTAAAGGCTTTCCCCAAACCCTAAAGTTGGCCTCTGAACCCTTTCTAATCCGATTTCTAGCATTGTGTTTAATCACTTGATTAAATCACTTCCACATGCTATTAATCCTTCAAATTTGTGTTAGAATATCATTATCCAACCTTGTTAACCTTGAAAAATTGATTGGACCAAGTGATATTGGATTTGGGCTTGATAGCAACCCAAACCCTCTTTAAACCCCAAAATTTAGGCCCATTCGGTTTAGGCCCATTAAGGCCCACGAATTTGGTCACCATAGGATTGCTTCATGGCTAAGTTTTGTACCCCCCACTTGGCTGGCCAGATCTTTGCAAGAAGGGTCTAGAAGGTTCTTGAAAGACAAAGCTAAAGGGTCACCTCACTCTTTCACTCTCACACTCCACCTTGAGAAAAGATCTTGGTCTGATTTTTATGAGAAGAAAAGGCCAACACTCAACCATTCCTTCAGTCCTATCACTTTACATAGCTTGTGTAAGAAGCTCTCCAGTCCACTTCCCACAAAAAGCAGCTCTCCTTTACACTTTTCCTTCATAGAACACAAAAGACACTCTCAGACAGTTTGTCGTACTTCTTTTGAACGCCTGTTTCGAAGCTTTTGTAAGTGTTTTCTCACCAAGTTTCCTTCATGAAAGTTCTTTCTTTTGGAGTCTAGTTTACGTAGATACCTTATTAGTTCCATTTGGAGATCATTTGATTGGCAAAAAGTTGTTTAGACCCTAGAAAGGTCATTCTGGGCGATAAACTGCAGAGTGTGTTATATTTTGGAGTTTTTGACCTAGCTAATGAAAAGATCTTGGTCCGAAATTCTATGGAGTACTGTTAACATGTGTATATGATTATTGGTTGAGGATTTGTTGCATGATTAAAAGTTTTGGTGAAATATTTTCTTAGGTCTAGAAACTTAGAAACTGGAAGAGGAAAAACAGTTTCTGTTTTGAGAAAGTTTAAATCTTTTATGGTTTAATCTTATTCCAATGGCTTTGATATTTTTATTGGAAGATCCTAAGCATCTTATATACATGTTAGAATGTTATTTTGAAGATATTTGATGTTAGTTTCGAACATATGAAATTTTATGCATTCAGATATTTGGTTAGGCCAAAGTGATGATGTTCTTGGCTAAATTTATGTTTTGGGTGATGTTTAACCATGTGATCTTGAGTTTGAAGCTTGGATCTGTTTTAGGACACCTTTTTAAACCATGTGATGTTTTGGTTTGAAGATCACTTCTTTATAAGTCATGGATCAGGAGGTTGATCAAAACGAGTTAGAAACAAAATTCTGTTTTAAACTTAGAAGAAAAACCAAAAAGTTTAAGTATGGTTTTAGTGATTTTGATGACATTTGTTCATGATTCAAAACATGATTATTCTTAAGAATATGTTATGAGTATAGTAGAAGAAAAATTTTGATTTAATCATGAGTTTTGAAATTTGAAAGAATTATAACAAAATCAAAGGAAATAACCTTTGTAAGTTTCGGCCCTATAGAGTTTTAATGGTTGTGTTTAGTTTTAAATTTTTTTGAATTGATATTTGAGCTTAGGACAAAATTTACACAAGGTATGTAAATTTTGGTGATTTTTGGAGTTAGGATACAAAATCCTTAACTTAGGGGTAAAATGGTCATTTTCCCACATGTAGAGGGTAAAATTGTAATTTTACTCGAAGTTGATATTTCTCCATATTCCTAATTGTTAGTGATTAAGTTCTAATTTTTAGAAACCGCTACTTTCAGTTTCTCGTGATCGCACTTGAGTTTTGTCTCGAAGCGCGAAGATCGAGGTAAGTTAGCTTTTAACTTACTATCAGTTTAATGTGTATGAGTGATAAGTAAGGGAACTAAAGTGTATGTATGCATGTTATCATATGTGTCATGCCAAGTCATTACATATTTATCTGTTACACAGAATTTATTCTGTCATGAATTATTCATCTGTTACACTAGAGATTATGTCTCGTATTGCTATACATTGCAAGTATGTCATGTTAAATATGCCATCTGTTACAAGTATTTCATGTCACGTAATATTCACTGTCACATGTTACGCCATGTTAAGAAATGTTGTCTGTTATATAGTATGCCATGTTACGAAATGTTGCATGTTACAATTATGCCATGTTATGAAATGTTCTCTGTTACATTTATGTCTTGAGGTATGTCATGTCTGTCATCTTAGTTCATGTCACGTTATGCTACGTCAAACTTCTGTCTTTTATGTCACGTTCATGTTATGTCACGTTACGAAATGTCATGTATGCTAGTTAAGTTATTCATGTCAATCACGACCCTAAGCGCTAGGATGGGGTAATATCCTAGTGGAACTCCTTTGTTCACGTTGGAGTGTCTAAATAGGTGTGAAATTCCCTGGGTTGACGAAGTACAGTCAACAGGTTGCGAATGATGCCTAATTAGCTGGTCACAGGAGCGCGCCAGGCACTAACGCCGATGGTGCCACACATTATGTTATGTGTGTCCACAGCAAGTGTGGCACAAACAGATAAGTCATGGGGCCACAACAACTGTGGAGCATGAAGTATGGGGCCACAACAACTGTGGAGCATACACTACGTGAGACACAGCAATTGTGACACGTAGAATACGTGGGGCCACAACAACTGTGGAGTACGTATTAACGCACTCACAGCTGGTATAGACACCTGTGATGTGATGCGGTAATCGGCAGGGACACACGGCTCAAGGGGACCTGTGTAGCACCCATATGGTCGCTTTAATGATTAAGTCTATTGAATAAGATTCCAAGTTCAAGTCATGTTTCACGTTATGATATGTTCAAGTTTACGTTCACGCAATCATGGTAATCCCATGAGACAAGAATATGTTTTAAGTTCATGTTATGTTATGTTCACGTTTACGTTATGTTCCAAGTTCACATTTATGTTATGTCATGCTCAGGTTCAAGTTCATGTTCAATTATGAAGATTATGAAAAGCCTCGGTTCGAGCAATTATGAAGATTGTTGATGTTGAGCTTGATTCTATTGGCCGAGGTTTTGCAGAACATATTGGCCTCGGTTCGAGCAATTATGAAAAGCCTAGATCTAGTTCATGTTGATGTTGAGCTTGATTCTACGATTGATTTCCAGTGGGTGCATAAATCTCATTGTGGTCTGTGGTATTTTGAAGATTGTTGGGAAGAAATTCTTGATATTTTTGGTACGTTGAACTACTCTATTTCTCACATGTATAGACAAGGTAATGCTCCTGCGGATTTTTTGGCTCAGATGGGTGCAGAAGGTAATAGTATGATATGGGTGGATTTTTCACTACTTCCTCATTTATTAAAATGAATGTTGAAGACGGACAAGATGGGTATTTCGTATGTTAGATTTGCTTAATTTAATTTTATTTTTTTTTCATTGAGCTTTATTTGTACCACGGTATTGCTCTGCCACGAGTCTTTATCAATAAAGTGGCGGAGGTTCCTCCAAAAAACAAAGTGTACTTTTGTGTGCAATGGACCAATGTGCCCCTAGTTTGAATTTTTTTTACACCATTTTTATCAAGGAAATTTCTGTTATTGGCCCCTCAATTTATTCATAAAATTTCCTACCAAACTTGATTTTCAAAAACCCTATCTAAAACCCCAAATTTTGTCCAATCCGAAAATGCCCTTGAATTTTCGGCAACTACCCATGAAAATTCCCCATTTATTGGATTTTGTTTGATCACCACTTCACCACCCAATCTACATTGTCTACCACCTAAAGAGGATACTCATGTATATCTTAAACTAGCCATGATATGCCAAGAGGATAGTGCAAATGAATAAGAAAAAAAGTTTTGCCTTGTGAATTACCCCATACCCAGCGGCATCATTAACCCTTAAGCATTGCATTAATTGCATCACCCTTTCACCACTACCACACGACAAAGCCCCTTTCCCCATAGCCATTTCAACCTACCCTAAGGTGCAATGATCACCAAGTTAGCCAACCATCCAAGGAGGATCTAGGCTAGGTAGAATCATCACCGCCCAAACCCCCTAATGGGAGGCTACCTTGCCAACACCAAACACACTCCTTGGAGCCTATATAAACTCCACTCCACCCCCACTTCTTCCTCATTTCACTTCTTCAAACTCCCTTGAGTGTTCTTGAGAGTTCTCATCCTCTAGTTCTTTGAAGTTCTTAAGTGTTCTAAGTGAGTTCTTGAGTTGTGAGCTTTGAGTGGGAAGCTTCAAAGGCTACAGAATCTTTGTAAGTTTTCTCTCTAGATCATAGTTTAAATGTTAAGTTGTGTATTTTAGTGTTAGCATTAATTCTAGGTGATTATAGCATGAGATACCATATTTAGCTAGAAGCCAAAATGATGGGAACCAAAGTCGGCCTAGTTTTAAAGATCATTTGCAAGTTTCAGATGGGCCAATCATAAGATCAAGAGCCAAGAAGATCAAGGATGCAATGCAAGGATTGGTGCAGTCCACTTGGGATGAAGCTTGCAAGAGCCCAACACTTAAGATGGGCTTGAAAGAAGGAGAACCAGTTTTGATCCACTTGATACAAGCTGTGAAAGACATGACTTGGAGTTATTGTTTGTGCCTATTGTTATTGAAGGCTTTCAATTTGTTAAAGGATTTATTTTATTAGTTTACAATAAGTGGGCTTGAGGATGCTTGGCCCACATGTCTTATTTCTAATGAACTAGAGTTTTTGGGAAGGCCTTGTATTTTGGCCAAGGGCTTATTTGGAAAGTTAGTTTTTAGGAACTAGGATTTCATGAATTTACTGTAGCGTTACTGTAGTCGCATGTACTATAGCCAGGTGCTGTTCATCCAGGGTCATTTTGGGTAAAAGGGGTTTTATTTTGGGTTTTGATTAGGTTTGGGTTTAAATACTCTTTGTAGCCTCATTTGAAGGGTTAGACAATATTGAATTTTCATTGTGAGTTGAGTTTACTTCTCTTGTTCTTGATTGAACTTTTGAACTTATTAAAGGTAAATCACAACCTTTGTGACGTTCCTCCTTGTAATTTGGGTTCTTGAAACGGGTTTTCAAGAGATATAGATTTTAATATAATCTAAGTTCTTAAAACGAGTTCTCATCGGGTCTGGATTTTCCATCCATTGACTTGATTTTGGCTTTCTTGGGTGAGTTTTTAAGTTGATTGTGGGTTCAAAATATTCTATTCCCACGGGTTCATATCACAAAATATTGGTGGATAAGTTTATTGTTTAAATTATTTTGGTGAAAATATTAGTTATGGCATGTCTTGATAATTCCTGATATGATTCGAGTATGTCTTAGAATAATTTTTGAAGGTTTAGTTTGAGGTTAGAAACATGCTATAATAGGTTTTAATCTCTATCTTGTGTTTATCATCAAAGCATGTATGGTTTGACTTTTAATCATGCTTCATTTGAGGAAATTGACTTATTTTACTTAGGCTTGAAATATGAGCATTTAGAAAATCTTGTGGTTGGGATAAGAAGAATGCATGATTTAATTTTAGCATGTCATTGATAGAAAGGTCATATCATGCATCACTTGAGATTTAGTTAGAATTTAAGAATTTTATTAGACATGATTAAATGTTGGAATGAACTTGCTCAAAGTTAAGCTTTTATTACGTCATTGAGGATTTATAGTGATAATTTTTTTTTTATTGGAGAATTTTGTCATGCATGCATTCATGAGGATCAATAGTCAAAATTTTGTATAGGCATCAACTAGAGAGAGCATGTCACGAATTGAGAATGAATAGGTTAAGATCACTTTGATTTTTTTTAAGGCATATACGGTCTTACAATGTGCAAGATATGAGGACTATGAATTTTGGTTAAGATTGGAGAGCATTTGCATTAGTAGCAATACTTGGAAGTTGCATTAGTAGCAATACTTGGAAGTTTAGGGGTATTTTCATAATTTCTCCTTTATTTAGAAAATTTTATTTTTCCTTAAGCTAGAATAGATTCTAACTTAGTACAATTTTTATCATAACCACTACCTCACTTCCAACTTCAACAGTCTGTAAATTGGCCTCAAACTTACACTTTGATGATTATTCATGATTTATTGATAAATATTGCATTCATTTTATAAATGTCAATTTGGAGCATGAAGTGCCATATCTTATGTTCATCTTTTGCATTTCGCATACAACTATCATTTTTGAACTATGCCACATACATGCATATCATATGAAAATCATTTTTAAAAGTATTGCATGAAAAATTATTTTATCACGACCCCAAAGGCTAAGATGAGGAAGTATCTTGGTGGAACTCCTCTGTCTACTCTAGAGTGATTAAATATGGAGTGGTAACCCCTGAATTGATGAAGAATAGTCAATATGCTTTGAATGGGTTCTTTTTAAAGAACGTCAAAGTGAAATCATATGTTATGACACCTAATACTATTGGGTATACATGTAATAATTTTTACGATGTTATGTTATATTATGTTACCAATGCATTGAGAACGAGTCTGTAGACAACGTAGTTTCAACTTGAGTTGCTAGAAGGTACTTACAGTGCATATGAGAAACTGTGATGATACCATACATTATGTTACTTCTATGATTTTATGTGATTCATGATAAAAACTAAGTTTTTTTTAATGAAGGAAATGAAATTATGTTCTCTGTAAGAAAATATAGATTCTTGAGAAATCTGAATGAGAGACAAATATAGTTTTTCTGCATTACATGCATTTCATGTTTATCATTCTTCATGCATTATCTATCTTTGTGCACGTTGGTTGTCTAACTTACTGAAATTTCAAGTAAATCTCACCCTTTGTGGATCCACTATCATTTCAAAATGATAGAAGTTGTAGATGTAGATGAACCCAATGGACTAGTGGATCAAGATGATTCAGAAGGAACTAGATGTTGACTGGAGACTTGATCTTATTTTGATATTTCTAGGCCTGACCCTTTGCGCCATAGAGCGCATGAAGCAGCTGGTTTAGATTTTTTGGAAACTTGGTATTTTGTACTAAGATTAAGCTACCTGATGATTTGAACTTATGGTTTAATCAATATTATTGGAATGATTTTAGTTATTTTGGCATAAGGTAATTTTCACCCTTACTTTCCGCTGCGATTATTGTATACTACTAGATGCATTTTTAGGATACATTGCATATTAACTGTCATGTACGGGGGTATGTAACCTTGTGTTGTATATCCTAACGCTCTAAGTCTCCGTTACATCCCAAGCAGAGGTTGTGGGCGTCACATGGCACCTCCTTCTTGGTTTGGCTTTTGTGCCCTTTGTTGTTCAATTTTTCCATAACCATCACTCACCTTATTCCCTCACTTTTCTTTATTGCTTGAAATCTTCCCCTTTGCGCTCGACTATTCCCTTCCATTCATTTCTTTCTCTATATTCGAGCTTTTCGAAACCTTATGTTTTGATGGCTTCTAGAAATTCTTCTTGAGATTCTCCATGTTCTTCTTGTCTGTGTAGATCATTATATGGCCATCGTGGATTTGACTCTTCTCATTCTATTGCTTTCAATGGGAGCTAATGGACAGCTACCACCACTCAGGTGGAGCTAGACTTCATGACATAATGGTATGCTATTCTAGATTCAGTGAGCTTGAGTCTTCCAGAATCTCGCAAAGGCCTTGTTAACTCGGAAGGGGCTGTTGAACATGTCGGGCTCTATATCGGCATGTTCTCAATGGAGCTAAGGATCTCTATCTAGGTATGGCTCTCACCTAGCTTTTACCCAATGCCTGGAGGATCTTACTGTCATGTTGAGTGGTTGAAGTGGCTGCACTGGTGAGAGTTGAGAACCCTGACCTTATCGCTCGCGAGTTTTTTCACGTCCATGGAGTGAGGGGGCATGATGGGAACCGATGTTGTTTCCATTCACTTGTCGGTTATCGAGTCATCCACATAATGTCCCAGTACTCCCACATCAAATATTAGGACTGGTAGTTTTTCTTTGTGTCTAGAATATGTTGGGAGTTTTCTACTGATGAGGTGGTCTGCTGCGAATTTCACTTCAGAGCCTCTTAGAGTTCTATCTTTGACGGTCGTTGCTTCGATGTGACCCCCAACAAGGGGAAGATTGGACCTCATTTGTGTGTGGGTTAAGGAGGACTCAAATTTCGTCATTTCTAAGATTGCCTTTACTTGGGAAAACATTGATTATTTCTTGGTCATGCCCAACAGGTCACGCGTCAAGGGTTGTCATGCCCTAGGCTCCACAGGTCTTGGGCTTGGCCGCTAATGCAAAAGGGATGGCCCTGCTCCCTCAGACCCTTAAGAAAAGAGGCCTTACACAGAGGGTGATGAACCTCACTACAACGTCGCAACCTCGCTCGCACCGAGGGTGTTACGTAGAGCACCTTATGCTACTCCTTGCTTCAAAAGGTCAATAGGAGACTCAGAATTGCCACCATCGTTATACGTTGATGGTTTCGCAGATGTGACTGGTTAGGGGGTCCAGGACTTGAACTCATTGTTGGATCCCAACTTGTTTAAAAAAATTCCTAACGCCTTTCCTAGCTCCTTTCCTGACTCATTCTTCGAGCAATTTGTGTCATTATCTTCCTCATATTCAGCCTCCAACAACTTTGTTGAAGTGATAAAGGTTGGTGAGGAAAGGTGTGCCCCAAATATTACTGGGGGCGTGATGAAGAGTGTCGAACTTCATGTTGACTCGGTTATTCCCAAGGAATGGGTTGCGAGTCTGGTAGGGGAAGCTCCTTCTAGTTTTGGTGATACCACCAGGGAGGCAGCGACCTCTCTGAAACTACACCCTCGACAGTCGTTGCTCGTGATGAGGATGTACCTGTGGCAACCATTGGTGTTGACCCATGCACCGTTCGAATTATTGGTAGGGATGAGGCCATATCCTCTGACCCTATTATGTCTACTTGTGTTGCGCCTTTGCTGCCCAGGGAAATGCCTCCCCCAATGTGTCCCTTCCAATGAGGGCCAGGTCAGAAGTTTCCATTGAACTGAGATTTTCTCCTTCTCCCGAGGCAATCCCTCAAGGACCAACACCTCAGGGGGACTTTGACTCTGGCGGGGACCACACACTTTGTTCAACCCAAAAGTGGGCGAGTCTTCTGACTCAATTGTCACCATGATAGATACGAAAGTTGGCGAGTTCTTCGCCCTAGTATGTGATTTTGTCACTCACTTTCTGTAGCTTTTTTCCTTGTTCGTTATAGTTGACCCTAGGCAATTCCTTGTAGCTTTTATCTTTTCTGGCCCAATGGGTTGCCCTACACCAATCCAGACTAGAGGAGAAAGTGCAATCTTCCTAGTAGTTTATGGAGTGAGCTCTTTAGGCCGTGTCCAAGGTAGTGGAAGAGAAGAAACAAAACGATGGGAAAAAGCTTGTTCGCGTTTGGGCGGCCACTCGCACATGTAAGAGGCTAAAATTGCCACACTAAAAGTTGAGATATAGAGCTATAGTGTGCTTTGGCCTCAGAGATGTCTTTGTTGGCAAAGACTCATGGTGACCTCAATCAAGCCTTGGACCATGAGTGGGAGACCGCTCAGGCCATGTCATCTCTGGAGAATGAGTTGGTTGTTGAGCACCAACTTAATGGTGAGCTACAGGCAAGTTGGAAGAGGCAATGAGAGTTGCTCAAGTTGCGAAGAATTGTTGTTACGCATATGTGGTGAGGGTAGCATCAACTGAGGAGTCAAGTGGAAAACTTTGGATGCAACTCGACACTACGCAGGGCAAGCTAAGGTTGGTTGAGGTTCGATATCAGACCACCAGGGAGGAACTTCACAAGGCAGACAAAGTTTACCTGAAGCTGGCCCAGGCTATCGAGGCATTGCAAGATAAGCTTGCAACGGCTATGTAGCATGCTAGTGAGCTGGATGCCCAACTTCAGGACGTGGGAATGATATAACACGCCTTTCTCCACAATTGTTTGTAGCCCTTAAAGCTTGTAATTGTAGTGTGGAACTGAGTACAACCTCAACCGCTCGACGTTGAGAAGGTTCCTACTAGCCCATCCTAGTCCTTCTTGATGTGGTGCCCTGGCCATCCTGGACACTCTAAGGGCCGACATGATGCTTGATGCCTTCTTTGCTCAACTGCTTCCTCCTCTTCCTGATAGTGGCCTGGGGACCTAGCTCCAACACTCGCTCTTTTATTTTTGACTTAGGTTGTCCCTTCTTTTAATATTACTGAACATCCCAGCCCAAGCTAGGTTCTTGAGGTTAAGACTTAATTTTTATTTTGAGCTAAGTAGACTTAAGCTTAATAGATTATGAATACTACAACTATGTGAGTGAAATTGACCCTATCTTTTGTTAGTAGGATAGGCACCCAAACCCAAAAGAAGGCCCAAGGTTTAGTGAATTTTAGCCATAAAGGGGTTTAGGGTTTGAGAAAAGCCATTAGAGTTTTGTGTGTGAGTGGAAGGTGCCACTTGGAGCCAAGCAAGAAGGGGAGCTTTGAGTTCCCAAGGCTAGGGGTGAAGAAGTTTCAGTTCGGACCGGACAAACCAATAGGATCACTGGACCAGACCGAAACTATAAGTGGTTGATTTCGGTCGCACAGATGGTGAACCAAAAGGGTTTCGGTTCAGTCCCAGGTTCTATGATTTTTGGACTAGACCAAACCGAAATCAAGTGAACTATATTTATTTATTTTTAAATATTTATATATACAATATATCATTTTATTTAATAATTGTATTAGCTAATTATGTAATTTTTATCTAATCTATTATCATTGACTATATAAAATGTTAAATAATATATGCTATCAATTAATAATATATCATAAATCATATGATAATTTATGTCATTATATGTTGATACACTTATACATACTCTACTGTTTACACTTAATTAAAGTAATACTAATTAGGTAATTTTTTTTTTAAATACCTAACTTGCAAGCAAATATGAATCATTGTATTTACAATGAAATTATTTGATATTTATTAACCATATATAAAATGTAAGACATTATTAATATTATGCATGCTAAAGAGTGAAATCTAGGTTAGTAAGTTGTAGCTATTGGTATCATAAATATAATTATAGTGAAATAATTTTTTAATGAGTTAGTTACATAATCCATATTAATAATTCACTTAATTTTTATTTTAGTAATTTAAATATTTTTTAATAATTTATTTGCCAAAAAAAATGATGAATCAAAATAAACAAAATAACTAGGTTGAACCGAATGGACCAATTGGACCAATAGCTATCGTTCCGGTCCACTAGGCATCAAGGAAATGGGAGTTTCGGTATTTACAAAGGATGTGCCACTTGGACAGCATGCAACCAAGCTTCTAGAAGAAGTTACAAGAAAGAGGAAGGACTTAGGATTCGGTTTACCAGAGTGCACGCCAACCCCATGGAAGCCAACTTTAGCATGGCCACTTGTCACACATACATAAGTCTATGGAGTTTCTAGAAGAATCTAATGATGGAAGATGAAGAGGATTTCAGATTTTTAAGGACCCAAGTCACTTGGCAAGAGGATTCTTTTCAATAACAATTTTCAGATTTATGTTCCCCATACTCTAGCCTAGTGTGCCGCCCACCATCATCCAAAAGTACTCAAACATTTAAAGTTTAGTGGTGGTTGGTAGAGCATTTATGGAGAGTCATTAATGGCGTTTGTGGAAAATTGCATAACATTTATAAAAAGTTATTAATAGAACTCGTAAGAAATTGCACAATATTTATGGAGAGTCATTAATGGAGCTCATGGGGAATTGTACAACACTTATGAATAATCATTAATGGAGGTGCCACTTGTCTAGCATGCATTAGTTATGCACCACTTGTCCAACATGCATCAACTAGGCACCACTTGTCCAACGTGCACCAGCTAAAGACCTACCATGTGCCACTTGTCCAACATGCAATAGCAGAGATCCAGGGCCATTGTGATGAGCCAAACTTTTCTAAGTCCTTACTTGCCACTTTTATTATTTTAGTCTTAGTTCACTTAAATATTTGCCCAAGTTTTGACATAAAGAGAACATAGGAAGCAACAAGGGCCTTACCAATCTTAGAGAAAGAAAAGTGCCCAAACCCACTAAGAGGCCCATCATAGGCTAGTGATAATCGGCCACTAAGGACATAGGGCTTACGAAACCCTAATTAGGGGCGTCTAATTGGTAGATTTCCCATCATTAAAAATCTAGGGAAGGAGCATCTTGGTTAGCACATTGTTGCAACTTGGCAAACATGCTTGAAGGCTTCTAGAAGAAGCCAAAGTGATGGAAGAAGATCTAGGGTTCGGCACACTTAGGGCACACGCCCAAACCACTTAGCCACACGACATATGGCCAACATACAAAGCTCATCACTAGGGCTCTATGAATCTAGACTTGATAATGGAAGAAGGCAAAAGAGAGAAAAGAGGGTTTCAGACCCTAGGAGCTGCACAACACCCTTTTCATTTATCAATGTGAGTTCCTAGGGAATTTTGCAATAATGAGCGGTGCATGGAGAAAAATACCAAATCTGAAGCACAAGTAGGGGTGTAAATCGGTTCGATCCCTTGGGGGGGGGGGGTGATGGATCAGACCAGACCGAACATCCATAAGGACCAGATCGAACTGGTTCGGCCCAATTATTTTTTATTTTTTTATTCAAATAAATTAATAAAAAAAGTTATTTAAATTACTAAATTATAATTAAGTGAATTATTAATGTGTATTATGTAACTAACTTATTAAAAAAATATTTTATATGGTCAATGATAATAAATTATATGAAAATGATAGACCCTGAGACCAGACTGAATTTTCTCAGTGCATAATTTATGTGATCAAAACCGACCGATGTAGAGTTCGGTTCGATCGATTTTTTTGATCTGGACCTACCAACTTACAATCCTAAGCACAAGTCTCAAAGAGACTCTAGAGCTTCGATCAAAGGGATACACACCCAACCAAGGGGCATCAACCATCGTGTCTGCCATGTATCACACATGCATGAAGTGTGGGAGTTTCTAGATGAATGCAATCATGAGGAAGATGAAGAGAGTACTTAGGGTAATTGCGCACAATTTCTTAGGGTTCCAGAAGAATCTTAGGGCGAAATGAAGATAAGAGAAAGATTCAGCTAGGGTAAAGACCCACATGCACACGCCAAGACCCAAAAGCCAAAGACACCCATTTAGGGTTTCGGCCAAAAGACCTACACACCCTTGAAGGTTCATTAAACCTATACCACATAAGGAACACGCCAAGGGCATTTAAGATTTCGGATTAGGGCAAGGGCCATACCACTTGTCACTCATGCATTAGGGTTTTTGGCATTTCCAAAACAAGGTAATGATGAGAAGAAGATAAAGGGAGATTTCGGCCAAAGCAAGAAGCTTTGTGCCTGATGAGTGTACGAAAGTGCACTCTAAATATCCTATTATTGGACTAAAATGCTAAAATATGAATAGAAACTATAGGAATTAATGTGTATTCTTGAATTTAGTTTCTATTTATTTTGGGATACTCCTAAGTAGATTTTTATGTTTAACTTTAGGGGTATAAAAGAGCAAATCAAAGCCCAGTCCAATTCAAAGGACTTTCAAGTGGACAAGATGTTGGAACAACTTATGAATTTTCAACGAGTGTAGGACTCTTCAAATAAAGATAATGATAGAGTTTGAGAGTAATTCGGATTAAGAGAAAAAGTTAGAGTCCAAAATGCGCAAGGGGACAACCTAGACATACTTTAGTATTTTACTCATAACTTTCCACTCATATATCGTATTGATGTGATTCTTGATGCATTGGAAAATTATCTTAAAGGGCTACCAATTTATTTCTAATATGGATTTCTAAACTCGAACTCCTGAATTGTGTACCAAGATGAGTCCTAAAATTTAGGCGATATTTTATGCGGAAAGTATGAAGACATTAGGGTTTCTTTCCTACGCTATATAAGCATATCATTAGCATGAAATTGGAGAGTTTTTAAAAGAGAGATAGCTCAGTTCTGAAGAGAAGAGAAAATTACTATTTTTATTAATTTTTAGTTCTTCTATGGAGAACTAAATCTTGGATAAAGCCTAGGGTGGAAATTGATCAGTGAAAAAACTTTAATTTTATTTCAATTCATAGATTAAGTTTTATTGTTTAAGACTTTAGGATTAAATTCTCTATTTATTTTGGATATTATAAGTTTGAGACAATTATATTAAATCTTGCTATGGTTTGATTTTGTTGAGCCATATGATTATGAATATATGATTGTAACTTAAACCGGCTTTTCATTCCATTGATGTGATCTTTTACTGCATTATTGTTTGAGAACATTGTCTCGTCTTTAGATCTGATATTCATTTTTATATATGAAAACTGTGGTTTGTAAAGGGATAATAAACTCTAGATTTAAATTTGAGAAAGTAAATGAATATAATGTCATATCTTCCAATTAGAAATTTGGTGCTATAATTCTTAATTGTGTATATAGTTTGGATTGAAAAAGTTAGAGTATTGAATCCGGTTGATGGAAGCCCAAATCTTTACTTGCCTTCTTATCCGTGCCCTAATCTCATTTTAATTACGTGCTTTAGGTAGAATTTTCAGATTCTTGTCATATTGCAATTTGATCTTTCCTTTTAAGGTTGTGTCTTGTTGTATTTCTTTCGACTCCCTGTGGATCGACACCCTAAGCTATACTATAACACCGCGTACTAGTTTGGGTGTAATCAGTGTCACATGGCGCCCATGCACTTATAGACTTTTGGTTTTCCTATGTTAGAAGTAATGATGAGAGGGAGAGTTAGTGTGGGAAAATGAGGAAGTACTTAAGGGCTCTTTATGCGGCTGGTACCTCCCCCTCCCCCCAAAAAAAGGACACTCAAGAGTCATTTTGCCATTTTTCTTTTCAGATCTCTCACCATCCCTCTCCTCTCTCTCAACCACGGTCACCTTAGAGAAAGGTAACCCCATTCTCTTAGTTTATCTCCATCAAACACCCTCACCCTCACATGCACCATACCTTTCCCTCCATCCAAGTGCACTTCACGCATGGTTGACAAGAAAAGCAAGGAGTCCTCGTTGGAAGAAAACCCCACGATAAGAACCACTAAGCTTCTATTATGATCACCCTCCTAAACACACATGACCACATGGGTTTTTCTTGGGTGAAAGAGGGTTGTTTGAGTGAGGAGGTCTCCACCTTACTCGAGTTGTGGCGAAGAACAAGAGTGTTTGGGTTTTATCTTGAGGAGTTTTGTCAAAACGTAGAGGCTATGGCTTTCTTTTGGAGAATTCGATTCCCCACTAGCTAAGAGCAAAAGTGAAAGAAACCTTTGAGAGGTTGGGGTCACGACCACCATTAGGGTTTCAAAGTGAGGATTTATCTCTAATGAGTTTTAAGCCATGGGGTTGATGATCACATGGACGACATGCATACCACACACATGCCATGAACACTAGGAAGCCACTAAGACAGAGTCATTGCCAATGAGCATGAGCACCTTTTGGCCTAGGGCAACCCCTTAAGGCTGAGCACCTAAAGAGTCACACCAAGTAAGGAAAATCACCCTAGAATTGAATGGGGTAAACCCTAGCACGACACACACACCTTCTAGGATTAGGGTTTCATTGGTTTCGTTAAGTCTAATATTTTAAACGTAAATCTGACCTCGCTTGGCTTCTTGGCTCGGTGTTATTGCAGCACAAGGTTAAACTTGGTCACACGAGCGTGGGTCAATCTTGGTTGCGTATCTTTATCCTACCTATCTACTAAGCATAGTTTTATGGGGGAGTAGGAGTCTTGCTCGCTTGTGATTGTGGCAGAGGCTAATCCCGATTGCATGCGTGTGTGTTAGACGTGGTTGTCTATATTTGGTGTTAGTGGAAACTCTAGTCGCATGCATGTACGTTACGAGTTCTCACTAGTATGCCTTTGGCGTGTTGGGGAAGCGGAAGACTTGCTTGACTATGAACTCTGGCAAAGGCTAACCTCAGTCGCATGTGTTAGCCTTCATCGCCTATGCTTAGCTTACATGGTTTGCTAAGCTTACCTATATTGTTGTGGGAGACTTGCTTGACCGTTGTTGTAGCTAAGGCTAACCTCGGTCGCATGCGTGTGCATTAGCTCCCGTTTGGATAGTGAAAGTGTTTCATCTCATCTCATTTAATCATTGCAACTTTCTCAAACTTTTACAAAAAATATAATAAACAATTCAACTTTTTCAAATCTTAAAGCAATAATAATATTAAAAATAATATTCTAACAATATTTTATTCAACTTTCAACTTCATTTCAATTCATCTCATCTCAACTCACTATCCAAACGACACTTAGTCGTCTATGCTTGGTGGGAGTGTTAACTCTGGTCACATTAATGTGTTAATAGTTCTACCTAGCTCACCTTTGGGATGTTGGGGGAGTGGGAGACTTGCTCAACCTCAGATTTTGGCAAAGGCTACCTCTGTTTGCATGCGAAGGCTTAGCCTGTATGGCCTGCTAGGCTTAGTTATATTGTTGCGGGATACTTGCTCAACCGCTATTGAGGGTTGTGTGTGTATGTTATCCTTAGTCGCCTATGCTTGGTGCGAGTGTTAACCCCAGTCGCATGCACGTACGTTAACAGTTCTGGCTAGCTCGTCTTTGGTGTGCTAGGGGAGCAAGAGACTTACTAGACCGCGAGTTGTGGCGAAGGCTAATCCCGATCTTAAGCACATGCGTTAGCCATAGTCGCCTATATATGCTTAGCCTGCCTAGTCTTCAAGGTTTAGCTATATCATTGCGGGATATTAACTACTATCGCAATTATGGCAATCAGTTGCATGCTCATGCATTAGCTTTAGTAGCCTATACTTAGTCTGCCTAGTCTACGAGGTTTAGCTATAGCGTTGCGTGAGATTTGCTCAATGATTTTTGTGTACTCAAATAAGTGTTTTTTATTCATTCTGTGTTTCAATTACATTGAGTTTACTAAACAAAATACTTTCTCAGGCGGTACATTCCATGGGTATGGCAGCTTTTTCCGTTCATGTCCTCCAAGTGTTACGAGTTGGGCCTATTGCATGCTATAACAACGTATGACCCCTCCCAACTTGGCCCGAGCTTCTCTTCTCCTCTTTCCTAGTAGGAGTACCTACTTCCTTAACATGAGGTCTCCGACTATGAATGCCTTCATGTGTTTGACCCTCTTATTGAAGTACTTCTCTTTCTTTTTGCAATAGGTTGTTGCTCTTGTCTCAGCCTCAGCCTCTCCTCTCTTTCTTCTAGAAAGTCGAGCTCCTTTCCAAGCCATTATTATTTGCTTCCTCGCAGTAATGCTGAAGTTGGTGACTTGGTATGTAGATTTCCATGGTCATCACTGCCTCACTGCCATACGTCATCGCGAAGGGAGTCTCTTTTTGTTGGGGTTCTCATGGTGGTTATGTATGCCCACAATACTTCTGGGAACTCCTCGGCCTATGCTCCATTTCGATCATCATTTTCTCTCCATATAGTGGTCCTGTCAAAGACTTTTATTCTGCTTATGTTTTTGTTTCTTCTTCTTGATGGAGACCTCCGATTTAAATTGGATGAAACTGCATAGAGACAAATTATTAGTTTAAAATATGTGGTCTTAATGTTCAAATTGAAAAAAAAAAAAAACATGTTATGACGCTTACCAACATGTTATGCTATGGTTATGGTATGTTATGAAAAAAGAATGTGGACTATATGAAGTGAGTAATGGTTTGGAGTTCCAAGTAGGTATTGTGTTCATAAAGTTTTGAAAATGAAAATGCCTTTTTAAATGAAAATGTACTATTTGTATTGGCCTTGCTTTGGTAGCACATTTTAAATGCACCCTCAAATGATAAATGTGATGCGTGAGTATAATGGACTAGATGTTTCTTAAATGTTATCACTTGGTTATATGGTATTACCATATAGTTAATGAAATGAATGATGAAAAGATGAATGAAATGAAGGTCTGGAAAACATAAATGATGGGCCACATGAAGATTATGATGTTATGGTACCAAATATGTGGGAAGAGTGCAATGCGAGGATAGTGACATTGGTAGGGTACTCAGTTACGCCATTCGCACGAATGGATTCCTAACCTATGGCTACAGGTGGAATCAAGGTCACAATGATCACTAATCCTAACACATGGGGCGTAAATATGTGTATTGACGAATGAATGTAAGAACTGTAAACTATATTTAAATGAATATTGTAGAGTTGAATGTTCTTTTATAAATAAATCAATTATTCAATATGTTTACATTATGTAATAATATTTATTGAGTATTCAACTCATTTTATTTTGTTGTGTTAATGTCTCATGTTCTAAGTAAAATTGGACTCCAAGACGGAGATTTAGCTTAGGGAAAAGAGACAAAAGCTTAGATAGACTTTTTTTAATTTGTAAAATGATTATTTAGTTAATTAAGGTTTTAAAAGATGTCTGCACATGCTTTCTTTTAATTTTAAAGCATGTATAATTTACTTATGAAATCTTTTATACCTTATGCAATATAGAAGAAAAAGAAAAATCTTAATAAGGTTAGTAATAACTGTTTTGTCACATTTTCCCCGTGAGAAACACGGTATTACAAAGAAGAGTTTTACCACTCATCATCTCCACACATTACACATTATATTTATTTTTATTTTATTCTTCTTAAGCTAATTGAGTTTTTTTACTCATCAACCATACACCACACATTTGGTAAGGAAAAAAAAATTGCGTCATGTGTGATATGAAGATGATGAGTATAAATTTTCTGCAAAGAAACCCCCATACCCCTCCTCTATATAGGATGTTTCTAGAGATTCTAAACCTTTTAATTGATAATCAAAATTTGTTAACAAAATTGATTCAACAATCGATATTCTTATTACTATGTAATGGACCCAATATATAAACTAAACTAGTGGAAAGGAAGAAGTAAGAAGATAATAAGAAGATGTAAAGAATTAGGAAGGAAGAGGGAGACTGAGAGGATTAGAGAGGATTGAAGAAGATTGAGATCGAGAGAGAGATAAGTTTGCATGAATAACATCTGAGTTTCCTCCTTCATTGAATATGTTTTTATAGTTACTGCATGTGCAGAACGACATCGTTTACAATTGTATCAAAACGCATGTTTCACTTATTCACTTATCAACTAAACGACCATGTCGTGCTTACCACTTTTATTTACATACAAACGATACTTGCACTAGACTTGCTAACAGAATTAACTATCATCTATATTAAGTGTTGTCTTCATGGTTTTGATACAATTGTAAACGATGTCGTTCTGCACATGCAGTAACTATAAAAACATATTCAATGAAGGAGGAAACTCAGATGTTATTCATGTAAACTTATCTCTCTCTCGATCTCAATCTTCTTCAATCCTCTCTAATCCTCTCAGTCTCCCTCTTCCTTCCTAATTCTTTACATCTTCTTATTATCTTCTTATATCAGATTTCATGCCTGGCCAATAAAAATCACTTCCGGCTCGATGTAATGACTTGTGAAATCCTGAATGACCAGCATTAGGACTTGCATGAATGAAGTGCAAGATTTTTAGTTTTAACTCAGCACAATCAGGGATGTAAATCCTTCCATTTCTGAATAAAACCCCTCATTTCCAAGAATAACTCACATTGGAGGAGGAAGTCTGCTGTATTTGAGGAAGTTGTTGTACCATTTGGTCAGTCGTATAAGCTTTCTTGATGTCTTCTAACCAAACTGGGTTGGGAACAGTTATGGTGAGTAACATTGAGTCTTCTTCAGTTGCACCTTGCCTGGATAATGCATCAGCAACCTTATTATCCACACCTTTCTTGTACTCGACAGAAAAGTCATAACTAAGCAACTTTGACAGCCACTTTTGTTGAGCAGGAGTGCCAATCTTTTGCTCCAACAAATTCTTCAAGCTGTGATGATCAGTCTTCACAATGAAGGAGCCTCCAAGCAAATAAGGTCTCCATTTCTTGACTGCCACTACTAATGCCGGGAATTCTTTTTCATAGGTTGACAGCAGCAAGTGTCTACCCTTCAAAGTTTGGCCTAAGAAGGCTAATGGCCTTTGGTCCTGCATTAACATAGCTCCTACACCACTAGCACACGCATCACATTCAATTATAAATGGTTTAGAAAAATCAGGTAAGGATAAAACAGGAGGTTGAGTTACAGCTTGTTTAAGGTGTTCAAAGGCAGTGGTTGCTTCAGCAGTCCACTTAAAGGCTTCCTTTTTCAACAAGGCCGTGAGTGGGGCAGCTATGATGGCATAATGCTGGATGAATTTCCTGTAGTAGCCAGTCAAGCCAAGAAAACCCCTCAAAGCTTTCACAGTTTTTGGTATTGGCCATTGTAGCATTGAGTCTAGCTTTTTCTGATCTACTCTGACTCCTTCCTTGGAGATAAGGTGCCCTAGATACTTGATCTCAGTAGAAGCAAAGTGACACTTTGATTGTTTAGCATACAACTGATGGCTTTCCAAGGTATGTAAAACAGAAGCTAAGTGGCCCAAATGAGACTGAAAATCTCGATTGTAAATCAGTATATCATCAAAAAACACAATGACAAATTTTCTCAAAAATGGCCTAAAAACATCATTCATGAGGCCTTGAAATGTGGAGGATGCATTAGTGAGTCCAAAGGGCATTACAAGGAACTCATAATGACCCTCATGTGTTCTAAAAGTTGTTTTTAAGATGTCCTCGTCCTTCATTCTAATCTGATGGTAGCTTGATCTAAGATCAATCTTAGAAAAGAAACTTGCTTCAAAAAGTTCATCTAATAATTCATCTACCACTGGTATAGGATACTTGGTTTTAACTGTTGCCTCATTGAGTACCCTATAATCTATAGACATACGCCAAGAACCATCCCCTTTTCTTACCAAAAGTACAGGTGAAGAAAAGGGAGATTGATTGGGTCTTATACCACCTGACTGCAGTAATTTTGTGACTATTTTTTCAATTTCAGTCTTTTGATAAAAGGGGTATCGATAGGGTCTTACACTCACTGGTGTTGTGCCTTGTTTTAATATAATTTGATGGTCATGAGACCTTGGAGGAGGAAGGCCTTTTGGTTCATCAAAAACCTTTTTGAATCTGGCCAGTAAGTCTAAAATATCCTGAGGTAGCTCAGTTGGTATCTCATGAGGCTGAATAGGTGTAATTTGCAAAAAAAGACATTTAGAGTTTAGTAAGGAAAGTGTAGCAATTTCAATGTCATCAATTAAATTGTGAGAAGTAGAAACTAACCCTGTTAAGGAAGTGAGGTTGTTCTTATAAGTAAACTGCATGTAAAGCTTACCAAAATCCCATAAAATGGGACCTAAAGACAGCAGCCAATGGATTTCCAAAACGACATCACAACCACCCAGTTCCAAAAGCAGCAGTTCAGTTTCAAAGGTGGTGCCCTGAATGTGTAGATCCACTCCTTCACACCTGCCCACACTATGGATCATGTCACCATTTGCAATTCGGACTGGCATAGGACTAGAATCTTGAATTAGCAATCCACATTTCTTTGCTACTGTAGTATCCACAAAGTTGTGGATACTTCCAGTATCTATTAGAATGCTGACCATTCTCTTCTTTAACTGACAAAAAACCTTCATTGTTTTTAAGCTAGGTGTTCAAACAATAGCTTGCACAGAGATGGATGCAATTCTAGCCATATCTTGCATATCTTTATCATCTATAGTGAACTGCTGGTTAGAATCATTCTCTGTATCCAATGGTTCTAGCTGAGACAAATCCATGGTTTCCAAGACATACAATCTTGGTTTAGAACATTTATGGCCTTGCTGCCATTTTTCATCACAAAAGAAGCAAAGTCCTTTTTTCCTACGATCTTGCATCTGGGTGTCTGATAATCTTTGATAAGAAAGTTTAGGGGTAAATTGCCCCTTGGATGGGGGAGGGCCCAAAATTGAAGGAGTCTGAATTGGTCTCTGTGAATGAACTGATGAGTCAAAGAATTTGGTGCTCCAGGGTTGCCGTGTACTAACATATTGCTCTTGAATCTTTGCAAGCCCAAAGGCATCATTTAAACTTTTGGGACTTAACATCCTCACGGGCAGCCTAACTTCATCCCTCAAGCCACTTAAAAAGCAGCTCAATTTATTTTTTTTCAGAAATGCCTCTTACTCTATTTGAGATTAACTCAAATTCTGTTTTATAAGTTGTAACTGATCCCACTTGCTTTAATCGTGTAAGTGATTCCATAGGATCATCATAGGGAGATGAGCCGAAACATACTTGAATTGCTTGGGATCTCAGATCCTCCCAAGAATGAAATACTCCTGCTTCACTAGCATCTTGAAACCATACCAATGCTTCATCATCCATATGAAAGGAGGCAATAAAGATCCTTTGCTCTGGTGGCACTTGATGGTAGAAAAAGTATTGATTGGCCCGATATACCCAAGCCGAAGGATCTTTACCAGAAAATCTTGGAAACTCAATCTTGATGCCCCTCAAATTTGTTCTGCCAACTAGTTCTCGAAAGGGAACCTCATCCCCACTGCCGTGTGTGTCATGGTTTCTGTCAACATTGTGCATGCCACTAACGTTTTTTGGAACCTCATCATGACCCACTGAACCATTAAGGGAAATCTTGGAAATGTGTTGCAAAATTTCTGTAAACCGGTGATCTTGTTTCTCTCTATCAAGTCTTGTCGTTTCTTGTTGTTGAACCAAGATAGCTATGGTGTCCTCGATTTGCATTTGTTGACAATCGTGTTGCTGTTTAAGCTGGTTCAATGATTCGACCACCCGAGCATAAGATCGTGTGCCTTCTGCCATGGCTCTGGATACCAAATGTAATAGACCCAATATATCAACTAAACTAGTGGAAAGGAAGAAGTAAGAAGATAATAAGAAGATGTAAAGAATTAGGAAGGAAGAGGGAGACTGAGAGGATTAGAGAGGATTGAAGAAGATTGAGATCGAGAGAGAGATAAGTTTGCATGAATAACATCTGAGTTTCCTTCTTCATTGAATATGTTTTTATAGTTACTGCATGTGCAGAACGACATCGTTTACAATTGTATCAAAACGCACATTTCACTTATTCACTTATCAACTAAACGACCATGTCGTGCTTACCATTTTTATTTACATACAAATGATACTTGCACTAGACTTGCTAACAGAATTAACTAACATCTATATTAAGTGCTGTCTTCATGGTTCTGTTTCTCCCAACATCTGCATATTGCAGCCCCTTACATATCAACATCAATGAGCTTCCAAAGGCTTATTAGATAAAGAGGACTGATACATTCCGAGAATATTTCATGGATTTTGCATGGAAACGTACAATTTTTAATGTTCATAACACTGTTAATATGATATTTCATTTCTTTTTAATAAAATAAAAAACTACATAAATTACTTAAAAGACTGCAAACTAATCTTAACATTAATGTATTTCCTTATTAAAATAACAAATAATTTCAATTTCTAACAAACTATCCATTTTGAGAAGAGTGATGTTAGATATAAGTTTTAAATAAATAAATTTCGCATAAATCATTTGTAATAAAATAGATTTCACTAGAATATATATATTTTTTTTATTTTACATTTTTTAAAGTGAAATCCATTTTTTTTATAAAAATCTGCACGAGATTTATCTTATTTTGAAATACTTTACAAACCATTCGTCTTTCGGAAATGAGTTTATACATACAATTGCGAAATAAGTAAACGTTGTATTATTATTTTAAAAAAAAATATGATTTATTATTAAAAAAATAATTTTTTTATATTAGTCTCATATTTTATTTATTTTTTTAAATCAATTATGTAATTATTATACAATTCACAATTATAAATATCTTCTATTTGAGAATACTTGAATTAGTTACTGTATGGATTTTGTTCAAGGGTGATTGATTTATTACTTTGGTCTTGTTTGGCATATTCTGGAAGGGAGTACGAATCAGAATATGGTAACTTTGATAAATCCCACTTTCTTGACCCGTTAAAGCAGAAAATATCTGGATATACAGCGAAGAAGAAAGGTAGAGAAAATGGAGAAAAGGCAAGGCAAAGAAAAAGAATCCAAAAATGGAATCTTTTATCTCGAGAGCAGTTTGTGGATGCAAGTGGAAGTGGAGTGGAACAACCACTTCAAAAAATATAATTAACTAAAAACCATAAACCCAAAAAAAAAAAAAAAATCAAACCGAATCAAAACAAAACCACACAAAACAAAACGAGAAAAAGCTCCATGTTTTACTCTGATATTCCCAAAGCCGATCCTCCTGTCTTTGTTGACTCTCTTTCTCTGCCTCTGACGTACCCAACCAGACCTAACGAAAAGAAACCCTAAAGGAAAGGAGATCGAGCTCAGGCATGGCGGCACTGGGCTGGGTTTTGAGCCTCTCTCTGGCTGCTACTCTAGGATTTGTCATTGGGAACTCGGAAGGGGACGCTCTGTACACGCTGAGGCGGAGCTTAACAGATCCAGACAACGTCCTCCAGAGCTGGGATCCCACCCTTGTTAACCCCTGTACTTGGTTCCACATCACCTGCAACCAGGACAACCGCGTCACCCGCCTGTCAGTTTTTCATATCCCTCTTGTTATTGATCTTTCGTTCTGAGGCAAATAAAGTTGATCCAATTCACTTTTTCTTTTCTTTTTGGGGTGATATTCTGGTTTAGTTTTTCGGCTTTAATTTTAATGCTGTTTTTTTTTAGTGGCACAAGGCTTTTGAGTTTGTAATTCTTGGTTTTTGAGCGGGAGAGAAGAAAAAATAGGTTTTGTTTTTATGTATTTATGGAAGGCAGCGTTGTGGAATTGTGGTCAAAAACTTGGTTAGAGAAAAGGGTTTTTAATTCAACTAAGAAAACCATGCTAGTTGTGTTTGCTTCCTGTTGCTTTTTGGATTCTGATTCGAATAAGTTCGCTTGGTTTAAAAATTCAAATCTACTCGATTAAACTTTTCTCCGTAGGCAAACTCCGTATGTGGATGTTATTGTTCCTAACCAACATTCCTTTTCTTTTTAACCCTTTAGGTATTGGAACTTTGCTTCACCATCTACTTCCAGTTGTTTGCATTGCTTTCCAGCAAGATATGCCTTTGTCATAGTCTAGGGACCTTTTTTTTTTTTTTAAGTGACGGGGGTAGCGAACAAAGTGTTTTTACCTTAAGAAGTTTACAATATGGGTTATTTTGGACAAACATGGACTAGTGCCAATGAATGACCCAAAATGGAGTTCTCGACTTCGAAGTGATGTGGGGGAAAAGGGCCTAGGCATGCTGAGGACTCTGTGCTATGCATATGCATGTTCATACGCAAGTCTATTATGTATGTTACTAAAAAATGTACTGCAAGGCTTTAAACCAATATTATGATTCTCCCTGCAAGTGTATTTTTTGTTTGAAGTGAATAGGCCCATATCAGAGTCTCCACTACTCATTTAAAGTTTGTAGAATTAGCAACATATTCTTATTGACATTTAATTTGGGTTTGTGGAATTAGCGACCAACCCGAGTTTGATTGTACAACTATGTGGTTATTATGTTAGATACACTTGCAGTTTTTAAGTTACATGTGCAACTTTGTTGTAATGTCTCAAGAATAATTTTTTTCCTTTTTCTGTTCTTATATTGCAGTGATCTTGGTAATTCAAATTTATCTGGACATTTGGTGCCTGAACTTGGGAAGCTAGAGCATCTACAGTATCTGTATGTTTATTTTTTTCTTGACAGTATGCTCACTTGATTTATTGTTAGTTCTGAAATGATCACATATTTGATATTAAGGCATTTGTCTCCCGCTTTGACTGCCATGAGTATCCGTTGCCAGTGTCCTCTTCATATTGGGGTATCCTTTAATCAATTGAGACCACTTTTTTCTTTGTTGATACAGGGAGCTATATAAAAACCACATTGAAGGGACTATTCCTTCAGAACTTGGTAACCTAAAGAGTCTCATCAGCTTGGATTTATACAATAACAACATCTCTGGGACAATTCCTCCTTCGTTGGGGAAATTGAAGTCTCTTGTGTTCCTGTGAGTTTTATTAAATTTACCAGTGTTCTCTTTATGCATGATTAGACTTTGTTCTGGGATTTGCTTTCTCTCAATTGCCCTCTTTAATTAGAGCTGGATATATTATTTTTCCTTTCTCATTTCATTTTCTCTCAGATTGATCTGTAAAATAATAAATGGGCAGACATCTGAATCGACCAAGAGCCTAAATTTAGGATGCCAAGTGAACATATGAGCATCAATGTTGTGGTTCGCTACCTGCAAGTAAAAAGTTTTGTGGTTCGCTAACGTTTTCACCAAATTCATGTAATTAGACATTGACAAATTGTTGTCATATAATTACTTGATCTGATGATTATTCTTTCCTATGTATTTTCAAGTATAATTTCCATAGCATGAACACATCCAATAAATAGTCTTTCTCATTATTCATTAATACTTGTTTTGGCAGGCGGCTTAATGACAACAGGTTAAATGGGCCAATCCCCAGGGAGCTTACTGGTATTTCTACCCTCAAAGTTGTGTAAGTTTTATTAATATCCTTTTGGTGGATCCGGTCTCATGCTATTTTGTAGGGTAACACACTTATAGAAAAGACTTGAAAACTCTGTCTTTTCAGAGATGTCTCGAACAATGATTTGTGTGGAACTATTCCAACCAGCGGACCATTTGAGCACATCCCTTTGAACAAGTAAGTTTTTTTATGTTTGTATCTTTGGGAAAGTAAGTACTCTTATGTGGTTAGACAGTAAAACATGAAACCGGCATAGCGTCCTTGTGTTTAAGTTCGGGGTATAAAGTTGAAATGTCTTGCATATATCCAATCAAGTTGTGTCACTTCATGATTTATTTTATAAGCTAAGTTTATATCTTTAACACTTCGACATAAACAATTGCAAATTATATGTTGGACTTTTAAAAGTAAGACCTCATTTAGTTCAAACTATTGGGAGGTTTTGTGTTTTCCATTTTATCTTTTCTCTGACTATCTCCATCTCATTGTGTTCTTTTTAACTTCAAGAGTTGACTACTTTTTTTTTTTTACTTTCCATGGGACCATTGTTTGAAACTTCACATAGACCACAATGCATCTCTATAGCTCTCTCTGTTCCTCTCCCTTGGTTCCCCCCTGTTCCGTATAAGTGCTCATTTAAAATTGTATTATATATGTGTAATGCATCTCTGGTATGTACTCGGGTGTGTATATTTTACCTCTCTGCCTTGACCCTACGAATTGGAGATTTATAATGTTAGTTGCATTTTCCCACCCGTTCAAAATTGACAACCAAAAGGGATGAGTACATGATCATATGACAATATTTTCACATGTTGGAGACAATATATCTTTCATGCTATTTTGAAGTGATTATAATATTCTCATTAATTGTTAAAAAAAATCATTGACAATTCTTTTTTATAAACCATTATGTCCAATACAAGTATGTAATTACCAAAGAAATTAATAACATAAGAGAATGGAAAATGCTCTTTTACTTATCAAAAAAGATAACACAGAGAATGAAAAATGTTTGAAACAATGTATTCGTGTAAAACCCCACATTGAGTGTGCGAAGGTGGTGAATTGGTTACCACATTGCTTGGGAGGGACTGGTTCTTGCCCTTTATAATGATTCCAAGGGACTCCAATCATAACATTGACTGGTCGTTTTGGAAAATAAGTCTAGATGCGGTTTGGGTGTTCTTTGGGTCATTACAATTGGTACATTGTAGATCTTGGGTATTTAATGAGCCAATTCAGAGTGGAGTTGCTATAAACTGTTTTATTTTTGGGGAAGCACAAAATATTTTCGCACCGAGACTTCTATATGAAAGGTTGAGGATTAAGATGGTAACTTACTGCTATAGAGTTTGGTTTTTTTAAATGATTTTTGTATCTTTCTATTTACCAAAAACTCTTATTTTGAGTATAACTTCAAGGTGTCTCACACTGTTAGATTAGTTAGCAATGCCATTTTCAATGAATTAGGCATGGATATTCCTTGGAATCAACTCTCTCTCTCTCTCTCTCTCTCTCTCTCTCTCTCTATGTATGTATCTCAAAAGAATTTTACACACTGACTGTACAAAAGCTACATCTTTTTCAGTGGAAACAAAACTGAAAAGGTTCTAATGCCCCCTTACTAGAACTGAGTCTCGTTATTAAGATTGAATTCCAGATTAGAGTTTTTTCCAATAATAGAATTTAACGAACAATCCAGATTATCCTAAATTCACTTTTGTGCAATTAGATCAGGTTCATAGGATTAGGTTGGTGGACCAAGCTGTAGGATTGGACCATGAAGAATATAAAGAACTAAAGCTCCTAGATGGACTGTTGAGCTTTCCATATTATTGTATGACAATACTAACAAGTAATTGTGGATAATAAATTGAGGACATGATAGAGTTCAAGAGAAACACAGCAGCCAAGGAAAACATTAAAGAATACGAGCATTTGATTCTCGTATACATCTTATAAATTACAAGTTACCTCTAAGACCTACCCAAATTTTTGGGTTACATCATATTTCTGGCGGTGAAAAGTTATGTTAAGATC
The DNA here is from genome assembly GCF_001411555.2 of Juglans regia. NCBI lineage: Eukaryota > Viridiplantae > Streptophyta > Magnoliopsida > Fagales > Juglandaceae > Juglans > Juglans regia. Next base: position 13,164,983 of record NC_049905.1, read on the forward strand.
AAATATTGTCATCTTACAGTGTGCAAATGTCTGGGGTCTCTCGGCTTGTAATTTCCTGAATTAATTGAGTACAAGTGCCTTGTGATTATACCAACTTAACATGCAAAGAACCTTTTACGTTAGCAGATCCAAAAATCGCTCTAATAATAATGCAGAGAGATAAATGTCATTTGACTGTGGAACTAATCATGGATATTTCGATACACAATGAATTAATACTGTCATATCAAAGGAAACTTCTAAAAGCATAGTGACAGAGCGCAAGGAAACAACTGATTGTGTTGCTGAAAGGAACCTGTTTCAGAGACTGAGCATCTTTGCTAGCCTATCCTTGTTTTCAGCTTGTTTAGACGCTTCAACCCACTTGGCCTTCTTCATTGTGGGTGCAACTTGTGTTAATGTTGTTAGTGTCTATTGTGACATGACTACATGGAAATGTCAGTTGTCTGTTACTCTGTTATATTAATTGCCAGAAAACAATATTGTAGTGTTAAAATGTTTTAATCACATTGACTGAGCTCGTTTGGATACAGAAACCATCTTACGTCATCTCATCTCATTATTACAACTTTATCAAATTTCCAGACAATATAATAAACAATTCAATTTTTTCAAATCTCAAAACAATAATAATATTAAAAAAGAATATTCTAACAATATTTTATTTAACTCGTCTAAAACCATCTCATTTCATTCTCATCTCACTATCTAAACGAGCCCTTAAGAAAAATATTTTGTTTTAGTCACATTGTATTTTCAACTGGTGGCATACTTTTCATTCCTTTTTTCTTTTTTTTCCCTTTATTAATGTTTCAGCTTGCTTTGTTATAAAAATTGGCTGCTTTTATGGTGATTTACTGCTGAATTTTGAGTTAATCCTACTGTGTCATCTTTATGCCCATCCTATTACACTTTTAATCTCACTGCTAGCCGCTCTTTCCTTTTGTGGTCATCCAAAACTTATATCGTTCCAATGATGTAGCTTTGAGAATAATCCTCGGCTAGAAGGTCCAGAGTTGCTGGGACTCGCAACTTATGACACAAGCTGCTCATGAAGATGTATGATGCTGCAAAACCTCGACGTCGCATCAAATTAGATATGTACTTCAAAAAATTGGAAGTGTATTACTCTCTATAAGGGGGATGGTGGGAAATTCACTCCCTCATATATAACTATTTGTAAAGTTTACACACTACTGCATTGTAATGCTCTTTCTGTTTCTAAGATGTTCAACACTACTGCCTTGTTGCAATACTATAGAAGGGGTTTACCTATTGTGCCAATCCATGATTTCATTTTCGCTTATTTCAAACCCATATTCTTTTTGTTGGATATCTTTTTCGCATCAAAATTTGCGAGATTCCTACTTTGTAAAGGAAAAACAAATGTTATATACTTTAGTCTTATTATATTAATATGGCACTAACCTATTCAAGTGTTATCGTCAATGGCAGTACATTAGGAAGATGGTATGGTCTATAATATGTTTAAAAAGAGTTTGTGCCCTTCCTATAGGCCAATGTTATATATATACACTAGACTTCATCACAATTTTTGAAGGGTGAGAAAAAAGTGGAGCATGTTGAATTTTCTTTCCCTTGTACATATATTAAAATGGAGTGAACTTGGTTCTCCTTGTAGTGAGAATGATGTGCATGTGTACAATAGTAACGGGGTACTCTAAAGCAGGGTGGCAATTCGTGCTCGCGGGTCTGTCAAGTAATGAGTATTAGATTATATAGATTAATTCGAATACGACCCGTTTAATTAAATGTGTCAGATCTTAAAATCTTAGTACGACTCATATAAATTATAGGTAATATGTTATATAATATGATCCGCTTAACCCGTTTAATAATAAACTTCTATTGGGTTAACATGGACATAGCCCATTTAATCCGTTTCATACAGATAGGTTAAGCTAATTCATATATATTTGTTTAACCTAATTAATATAATTTCATATATAATATAAGGATAACTATATAAAGAATTCACAATTACAACTATATTCATAATAAAATATTATATTATCAATATCCAAATCAATGATATGTAAGAAAATTTATTTTTTCATAAAGTAAAATTACATATTAACAAAAGAAGTTTAATAGTTTGAGATATTAAGCAGTTAAGTATTGATATTAATATTACATTCCATAAACTGAAAAAGGCATATAAAACTAAACATTTATAAAACTTAAAAATATAATCTATTCATATTATATAGGTTGTTTGCATGGGTCGACCCACAATTAGTCCATTTATTATTCATGTCTTATTAAATCAACCCATTTTAACCTAACCGATTTATTTTGTGTAGTGTTGGTATATTCAAGGGTTATACCGTATATTACCACCCTCACCTTAAATGATTTTTTCGTTGTTTGTTCCCTCAATGCACGATAACGTGTAGCACACCAAATGCATCTCCAGATCCCAAAAATTGCTCTTATGTACAGTTAGTTGGTTTATCTAAATTTATTTTCTAAACAAACATTTTAAACTTTTCCATTTGTACCTCTTATTTTTCCGAAGGCTTTTAAATTTAGAGTTTTTAACTTCAGTCAACAAACCTTCTACCTCTCTTGGTTTCTATATATTTTGAATCATATTTGCAAGTCAATATAAATAATATATTCTCGATACCATTGACATGGTAGAGATAAAGGTCTCGTTTGGATACAAAAAATATTTTTTATCTAATCTCATCTCATCATTATAATCTTTTTAAATTCGTATATAAAATATAATAAATAATTTAATTTTATTAAATTTCAAAATAATAATAATTACTAAAAAATAAAACTATAAGACATGAGATGAAAAACGCTTACAACAATTATTCTCACACACACACACATATATATATATATATATATTTATATATGTATATTATTATAAAAGTGGCAGTAGATTTGTTCATCCATTTTTTCCTTTATCACGTTTATGCCCTTGTGCCAGATGCTTGTTCTTTTGTTTTTCGTTTTATTAGATTGGTGTTTCCGTGTAGTTAGAACTTTCTGTCCTTTGTTTAGTTCTTGCAGTGTCATTTCGTTGCTGTGTGAGTTCCTTTTTGGTTTTTTCAAAGCGAGTTCGTGGCTGGGTTTTGTTGCTGATAAATGATCTCATTGTCTCAAATTTATCTTGAATATTTGATTCTTGTTAGAATCGTTTCAAATGAATTGTACCAATTATTATATTATTTTTTTATTTTCTTAATTTTTGATCTTATAATCTATCTAAAATTTATAAAAGATCTTTAAAATTAAGTCTATCTTAATATCTATCAGTTTCCTTTTAGGATGAGGGGATGGTTTGGGTGGCTGATGAGAGGGGTACAATAGTTTCTGTTAATCTGCCTGACTGAGTCTTTTAATGTTGTCCTTTTAGTCTTTAATTACGGTTGTGAGTCTTGTGACCGTGTTTTATCTCTTCCATTTCTTCTTCTTCTTCTGTTTTTTTTTCCCTGTTTAATGTTCTATTTTTTTCTCCGCTTGGCCGAGTCTTTAATGTTTTTTTTTTGTGTGCAATTACAGTTATGACCCTCTATTTTATTAATTGATTGGTGCGTCTTTTTAATGTTCCATTTTTTCTTCTATTTTTTTTTTTTTATCTCTTTTGTCTCTCTCAGTCTGTATGGCCGAGTCTTTTATTGTTTTGTTTTTGTGTAATTACAGTTATGACCTTATGTTTTATTAATTAGTTGGTGCATACAATGTGGTATCATTCGTGGGTGACCACGTATGGGCTTTCTTGCTTAAAAAAAAAAAAAGTCTAAAAAAAACAGTATGGGCTTTCTTGTTTGCATTTTTCATTCATCTGGGTTGTATAATTGGTTCTTGGAGATCTGAATTTGGTTTTTCTTTTTTTGTTTTTTCTGGTTTATTCTATAGTTTCATGATAGGACATTGTCAGGATGAAGGGATTTTTTTCCTGGTTGATGTGAGGGTGGACGACAGAGTGTTGGATTGTGGTATTTTTCATTCTCTCATCAAAGCTTCTCTCTCTCTCTGATATCAAGCTTTTTCTATCCTTCTCAAATCCTTTGTTTGTGTTTGCTTTTATCTAAAGATTGTTTCTTTTCTCTCGTCAAGATTGTAAATCGTCTTCTTTATGGTCATAGGTAAGTGTTTGTATGTTTCTCTTCGATTTCCTCAGCGAGTTTCTACGGTTTGGCTTCTAAATTTTCTCATATGGCGAGAAACACTGGTTACAAAACCCCTCTTGGGCACTGTTCAGACATCTTAATTTTTTTCATCAAATTAGACTGCTCGGTACTGTGAGCATTTCATGTGATACCCCATATGATATGGATAAGGGTAGGTGGTGTATGAGATCCCACATTGCTTGGGAATGAGAAGTTCTTGCTCTTTATAAGGTTCCAATATGGTTCCAATTGTATCATTGACTAGTCATTTTGGAGTATAAGCCATGTGGTTTGGGCCTTCCATTGGGGCGTTACATAATAAACGCCAGACCTAGGAATACTAGACGTGTTGTGCCACTGGGGGACTAATACGAGTATGATGGAATTGCCTATGGAAATAGACTTGAGAGAACATTACTCATGCTTGTTGGGAGTTGTTGATGGTATGATCCTTCCGAGCGTGTTTTGGGTTGTATCTTCTATCCTGCTTTAGCGTCATGTTTGACCTTATAAATTTCGAGGACGAAATTTTTTTTAAGGGGGGAAGGATGTAACACCCCGTATTTTAGTATATTTTTAATTGAAAGATTATTTGTTATTAATTTAAAAATTTATTCTCTTATTTTAAAATTGGTTGGATTTTTAGATGGTTTATTTTTATGATTTTAATTTTGTAAAAATTATTTTGAAGTGCTTTCTTATAATTGATTATTGTAATACATTTAAATTGTTTTTCATATTTAATTAACTTATTGTTGGGTTTAATTATTTATTTTCATTTTAATCACTACGTTTGAATTATTTTATTTTACTTGTTGTTTTGAAATCGTTTCCGTTGGATCATTTTTGTGACCCAAGATGTGGGGATTGAACCTCATTTCTTTTCCTCAATTTTCTCTTTCCTCTCTTTTTCTTTTCTTCTTTCCTTTTCTTTTTCTTTCTTTTTTCTTTCCTTCTCCCTGGTTCTCCCGCGCACACGTCGTTCCCTCTCTCTTCTCTCTGTCCATGTGTCGTCCCCCAGCCCGCCGCCATGCACCTGCCCGACACCGGCCCTCCCTTTCACCTCCCCTTCGACCGTCGATCACCCCCTGTGATTTTAGCCCCTAACTCGATGCTGATAGTCCCCACACACCACACCAAGCCGTAGCACTCCTTGCACCGCTGCGCTGCCGTCGCGCCATCTCCGGCCACCATCTTCTTACCACATCATACTCGACCTCCTAGCAATCCAATGGACCCAACCCCACCTCTGATTTGTCACCGGTGAAGCCCCGCCATCAATATTTCAGTTTTGAGTATTTTAGCTTTCGACCGCCCTCTACGCCGCCACCCACGGCCAACCACCACCACCACTAGCTTCACCGACATCCCTAAGCCCTACCCTATCAATCTCGAGTCTTCGTTTACACCCGTTCAAAAGTGGGTTTTTGAGACCCACGGTCACAGTGCATTTGGCACTGTTTTGTTGCTGCGTTGCCGCTTCTAGCACCTCCATGATCTTTCATAAATTATATTATAGCATTGTAATTATTTTCCCAAAGAACTTTTGAGATTTAAATGTATTTCTGCACTAATTCATATTTACTGTGGATTGGTTGGTTGTGCTGGACTGAGTCCGAGGAGTAAGGGGGTCGGTTGGATTGGATGATGAAATTGTTTGTGTGATTGGTTTATGCTATGAAATTTGTTGGCTGTTTCAGGTTTAAATATTGGTGTTTTGAGTTTGACGTTGGTCATGATGGATATTGGTGATTTTTAGGAAGTGATGATATATTTTGGGATTATGAGGGTTTTAAGTTTTGAGAAATTAGAATAGGTTACTTTAGAAGTTTAGGCTTAAATATCAAAATCCGTGATTGATTGAAAACTTACGGAAATTATGTGATTATTTTTATAGGTGACAATTTATATTCGACTCGACATTTTTGAGGAAAATTCTGAAAAGCTAAGTTGTCCAGGTAAGCGGGGTTCCTATGCTAGGTTTTATACAAGTTAATAAGACTGAGGTTGACTTTATGAAAACTTGCATATTTTGTGATGTAATGGGAACTTGGGAAAAACAAAGACCAACCTCGGTCGCTTATCTGCATTATTCATCAAATCTTTATGAAAAAAGGAAAAATATGTTCTGACATGCATTGTGTAGACATGAGCTAAATTCTATCATGTGGTTTATGAAATTTGAAAAAGGGAGCGATATAGAGAATATGGAGAATTGTGCATTTATTTAGAAAGATGTTCTGGCTTTTGTTGTCAGTGTGTGTAAACTGTCTGATTCTATTTTAATACTCTGTATTATTTTAATAAAACATCTGAAAACCTTTGGCATGGTGTACTGGTATTTGTATCAGACTCTGTCTCTGCTCTGCTCTGTTATGCTCTGCTCTGTTTAGGTTGGTACCAACTTCTCTGTTTCTAAGTGCACCCACTTTGGAAACAAAATTGTAGTCTTTCGTGTGTGCACACTGGGGGTTTGAGAAGAATAAAGGAAAGATTTCACCTGTCTTTGCCTGGTTTGGCCACCGGGATTAGCACAACCCTACCATGGGGGTGAAACATGGTCTTTACTCTGTGTAATGCTCTGTTTTGATCTGATGATGATACTCAGTTTATGTTATGCCAAAGTACTATGGGTTTTTACGTGTCTTAAAACCATCGCTCTGTTACTTTTGAAAATATGTTCTGTTCTGCATGATAACTTTGGAAAATATTTTGTTTCTGCATGCTATACTTTGTAAATGCTCATGTTTGCACGCTAGCATATGTCCTCTGCTTACTGAGTTGTTGATAACTCATCTCCTATCTTCATAATATTTTTCAGATGATGTGGAGAGTCCAACTGGAGACCTGGATTAGATTGGTGAGCATGATTAAGCTGAGGAGAGGATTTTAGAAGAAGGAATTCTGATGTCCTTTAGTATTAATGTATTTTAGATTTAATTATATCTTTGGCTTGGGTTTAATAAGACTTATAAAATTATTAGTTTGGTTTGTTATGACTACCGGGAGATTGTGGACTCCTTAGTTTATTTTGCTGCAGTAATGACTTCGTGAAGTTTTCAATGTGGTTATTTAGAGTACATGAGATTGAGTTTTGCTAATAATAAAGTTTTGGAGTTTTATTTTAGTTGTGTTGGGAAACATGTTCTTAAGTGACAGGTAGTAATTCTCCTGGCCAACCAGGTTTGGGGTGTTACATTCCAAATCTTCATAATTTCCAAATCACAGCTACCTACAAATCTCGCATGTGCGACTCAAGTCTTCACCACACTCTAGCAAAATGGTATAGGTTTGTAAATCTCAAATTTTTAATTTGAATTATTTGCACTAACCTATTTGGTTTTTTGCAGAAACTTCTAAAAGTGGTTGAGCTCCATCTCCCGTGACAGTAGTGCAGTCGAGACCGACCTCCTGGGACAACAGTGCAGTCGAGCCCTGCCTCTCACAATAGCAGGCAGCGCTATCTAACTTAGCCTCTCGCCACAATAGTGAGATCGAGCATCTCCTTTAGCAAAGTTGAGTCCCTTGACTAGTGGCGAAAAACGAGCGATGAAAGTCCCTTAATTGCTTCGACCCTCACCCTCAAAGTCGAGTGCCTTGACTTACATGGCGAACAAAGGGCAACGATAGTCTCTTGATTTCTTTGACCCTCGCCCTTCAAGCCGTGTGCCCTTGCGCTCATGCCACAACTGCCCAGCTCAGGTTACCTTTGGGAACGAGTCAACGGCTCGAAAACTGCCTAAGATGGACCTAGAGGGTTGGTAGGCTCTCTGACCATTTAGCACAGGTTACGACAAACAAACTCTAACATCAGTACCAACAGAAAACTTCTTCAAGAGGCAAAAAGTCCACCAACGCCATAAAAAATAAAAACATTACATTCAACAAAAATACACGCTCGTTGCTTGCGGTAAACCATCACATGCAACCATCTCAACACTCAGTTATCAGGAAAGCGTTTATGACAAACGAACATCTTGGAATTCATTTTCTCTATAGATTATTGACTTGAAGATTTTCAAGGCATTTTTCATGAAGAATTTGACCTTAAGAATAATAGGCTTTTGTTAGGGGAGAAAATCAACCACCCATAATCAAGCCTAAGGATAAGGCCAAGAAGAGATAAGGTAAACTGACTCAGATTCCTAAAAGAAAAGAAAATTATAAGGCAAATAGGGCTCAATCACTCCAAGGAAGGAAATATATATTTATATAAGGAGATCTCCACAGGCTCTCTATGACTTCTATACGCATAAACTCCACCACGCAGAATGACTCCAAAAGATCTTCTCTCAAGGGAGGCTTTATCTTCAACCTCCCGAAATCCTAAATTTCTTCATCTTCAACCTTTCTAGAATCATTCTCGTGGGCCGGATATGACTCTTTCTTCGTTCCGGCCTATTTTGTGAATTTATGAATTAATATATATATATATATATATATATTTAGATATTTGTAAAATATGTTTGTTAAGTTGAAATTGACGGTAAACTATTCTAAGTCAAACCATTTTACTTCAATGGGTTAGAATTTTCAGCTTTGGATTACCAAAGATCAGCACACATGCAGAGTGCTATCTTCCATGGATTTGGACCGAAAGGGTATTTATAGAGATTAGATGTTCAAATCCAGGGTTATAATAATTTATATATATATATATATGTATATATGGAGAGAGAGAGAGAGATGGCTATATTAGGATCATGGCCTATATTATATATTGGAACTGTAGTAAAAAACGGACTATGGTGACCCAAGAAACAAAAAGACCAAGAGGTCCCCCCTATTCCAAAGGCTGAAAGCCATGACCTCACCTAGAGAGAGGCATGCCTATGTAGAGGGAAATCCTGATTAGTAAAGTCACGGACAACAGCATTCCTAGAGCTAGGTAGAGCAAATCCAAACCAACGTGGTGCAAAGAACCTCAAGGATCAACCTCGCGTTGATAGCCAAGAGGGAAAAATACAGAATCTCTTTGTAATTGAAGTCTCTCCAAAATTCAAACTTGGTAAAAATGGCAAATGCCTTCTCCTTTCCATTTCGACCTTGTTTAAAGGATTACATTGATTACGATAAACTAGGAAATAAATTAGAAAAGAGCTAACAAAATAACAAGAATTCAAAACAAATTAGATAAACAAGAATTCAAAAATCAATTGGATAAAATCCCCCTCGATGAAATAATCTTCCTTCCTGCATGATCTCCATGCACCATGATTCATGGAACATCATTCACGGAACAACCTCCATATTTGCATCAAGTGCCGCCCATCCGGAAGAACTTGACTCCGACAAGTGTTGTTGAACATAGGCTATAAATAACTCTGAGTGTAACTGCTTGAGCTCCGAGGCCTGCAGCCAGACTGACTTGGACTTGGGGCGATTTTCCCACTGGACCAAAAATTTATAATAACCCCCACGATGTGTAGTAACGAATTAGTGATCCAATATATAAGCAATTTCATCTATAGGGCCTGTATTTTTAGGGACCCGAATAACTATCTCTTGCACGACTGGTGTGGTTGGAGTTGCTGGTAATTGATCTTCGAGACTATGGAACACGGTAAGATCTTCAATGTTGAAAACATGGCTAATGCCAAAATCAGGGGCAATTCTATTACATAGGCATTTGAACCCAACTTCTTAACAACCTTGAAAGGTCTTGTGTGCCGTGCATGTAGCTTGGTAAAGCTACCTTGAGGGAAATGCTCTGATCTCAGGCGGATAAGGACCTTATCACTGACATTGAATTGTCTATCCTTGCACTTGGTAATGGCAGAGGCCGTGTAGGCTTCAGTGTTGAGGGAAAGACATCACTTCGCCTCTTCATGGACGTCCCTCATATAGCCAAAAAAGTCTAATGCAGCTTCACTTGGTCTAGAAGTCAAAGGTAAAGGATGAAGGTCCAAAGGAGTTTGGGGCCGAAAGCCATAGACCACTTCAAATGGCGTGCAACATGTGGAATGATTAACATAATTGTTAAAAGTAAATTTTGCTTGAGGTAATACCAAGTCCCAACTGGTTTCATGATCTACTATGAGACAACGCAATAAATCTCCCAAACTTCGGTTTGGCCATCGGTTTGGAGATGAAATGCATTGGAGAACAGCAACTTTGTCCCCATTTTTGCCCACAATGTCTTCCATAAATAGCTCATAAACTTGACATCTCGATCGGACACTATAGTGGTTGGAACACCATGTAGTCGAATTACCTCCTGCAAAAATAAAGTTGCAGTTTTGGAAGCATCAAAAGTCCTATGGCAAGGAATGAAATAGGACATCTTTGAGAAGCGATCCACCACTACCATAATGGAATCATGTTGTCGGATAGTCTTGGGTAATCCAAGAATAAAATCCATACTAAGATGTTGCCAAGGTTTATCCGGAATTGGAAGTGGAGTGTAAAGCCCCGCTCTCTGCTTAGTACCTTTGTTAATCTGACAAACTTGGGAACGAGCCACCACCTTGTGCACATCTCGATGCAATCGTGGGCCAAAAGAATCGATTGACGACAATAGCAAAGGTCTTGTCATAACCAAAATGCCCCGCTAGTCCCCCTCCATGAAGTTTCGAAACAACAAACTATCAAAACGATCCTCGAGGAATACACAAACGGGTTCCATAAAATAAATAACCATCCTTTAATGAATAATTGTCGATAATTGTGCCTCCACCATTAGTTAAATTATTCCAAGTATTGCCAAAGTCTTCATCTGCAACATATTGGAGTTTAAGGTTTTTGAATTCCCTGGCATTAACTGAAGATACAAACAGCAAGTGTGGTCGACCACTTTATTTTCAACACCTGATTTATGCTTGATAACAAACTCGAACTGCTACAAATAATCCATCCCACGAGCATGCTTGGCATTTTAATTTGCTTTTAGAATTTAGATGCTTCAAAGAATCATGATCAGTATAAAGTATGAACTCTCTATGAATTAAATAAAGACTCCAATGTTTGACAGTTTGAATCAAAGCATAAAATTTCATGTCATATGCCAAATATCTTCATCGGGCCTCATTAAGTTTATTGTTGAAAAAAGTGATAGGATGACCTTCCTGACTTAATACCCCTCCAACACTCACATGTGAGGCGTCACAAGCAACCTCAAATAATTTATAAAAATCCGGTAACTTCAAAATTGGTGCTTCTCCCATCTTGGTCTTGACTTCGTTGAATGCCTTGCCAATAGCTACGGTCCAAATGAAATTTTTGGACTCTAGGCACTTGATAATAGGGGCCATTATGGTGCTAAATTTCGGATAAACCATCGATAAAATGTAGTGAGGCTGTGGAAATTTTGAACCTCAAAAAAGCTTTGTGGTACAGGCCAATTTTGATTGGCTTGAACTTTGGCTGGGTCGGCTCCCACACCCTGATCCGAAATGATGAACCCAAAATAACTCACCTGCTGTTTCATAAAAGAGCACCTATTTCGATTGATAAATAGTCGTTCTCTCTTCAAAGTCTCCAAAACTTGTCGTACATGGTCTAAGTGGTCTTGTACACAACGGCTAAAAATTAAGATATTGTCAAAATAAACAACTACAAATTTACCCAAGAATGGTCTGAGTGCTTGCGTCATGACTCGCATAAAAGTGCTTGGCGCATTGGTTAATCCAAAGGGTATGACCAACCACTCGTACAAGCCATCTTTTGTTTTGAATGCAGTCTTGCACTCATCCCTGGGACAGATTCAAATTTGGTGATACCCACTTCGAAGATCGATCTTTGTAAAAATCGATGCACCACTTAATAAATCCAACATGTCATCAAGCGGCGGGATGAGAAATCTATACTTCACCGTTATCTTGTTGATGGCTTGATTTTCTATGCACATCCTCCAACTACCATCCTTCTTGGGTGTAAGTACAATTGGAATGGCACAAGGACTAAGGCTTTCTCGGATAAACCCACTGTCTAATAGTTGTTGGATCTGTCGCTTAAGCTCATCATTTGCTGTTGGACTCATGTGATAGTGTGGAAAATTGGGCAAAGATGAGCCAGGAATTAAGTCAATGGTGTGCTCCATGTCCCGCATTGGTGGTATTTGTTTCAGCATCTCATCGGGCATGATGTCTTGAAATCTCCCTAGCAACTCGACAATTTCCGTAGGAATAAGACCATCTTCCTGTTTAGCTTCCTGGTTCACCACCAATAGCACCACTTGCTCATCTTTTAGAACTCGTAAGAATTGACGTATAATCAGTACCAAGACAGTTTTTTTTTTTTTTAATTGTGCTTCAAACTTCGAAATCTGCAAAGGGTCTAAAACAAATTTCTTACCTTTAAATTTAAAGGAATAAGAATTGGCGTACTTGTCATAAGACACCCTCTTGTCATAACGCCATAGTCACCCCAACAACATGTGACAAACGGTCATGGGAATCACATCACACCAGGCTTCATCTTCATACTTATTTCTCAATGAGAATTTCACTAGGCACCGATGCTTTACTAAAATTGGGTTGTCTTCATTGACCCAACCGACCCGAGAAGGAGTAGGATGTTTCTCAACTTTCAATCCCAAGTGCTCTACTGTATATTCAAAAATCACATTCATACCTCTAACGTTGTCGATGATGACTGTAACAACCCGCTAGAAATTCATTGGTGGAATTTCTGTTGACTTTAGGAATCTCGTGAAAACCCCATAAGTTTTTACGAATCGACCAATCGCATAAGTTTTAGTCTGTCAACATAGTCAGTGTTATCACTCACTATGGTGCTAGTAATATGAGTTTAATTATTTGAGGTAGTTAGAAGTGTCAGAATGCATTATGGTCTATGCCATTGGACTCAGATGATTATTTAGGATTTTATGGCGCAATAACTTATTTTCATAATTCCGGACGAAACATCTGTTGAAAATTGTGAAATTATTTTTAGGGGCACTTCAGGGTTGAATTTCGTTAAACGATTTTCACTATAAGTTAATATGAATATTTAGAAATTTTTAGTACTAAGTTTATATGTATTTTTTTGGAGTGAATAGTAACCTCGATAAGCGCACCCATTGCAGTGTTTTCAAAATCACAGTGTGGAATGTCCAAATTAGGTTAGAGAAGTTTTATTTGGACACTTGGCAAGATTTTAGCCACACTTAGTGAATGGTATTAGACACTTGACATAAAGAAGAACCATTAGATAGATTTGTGAAGGAATCAAGGTGTGAGATCATGCCACCTAAGCAAAGTTGTGTTTCATCTGTTCAACCAAATTGTGCCAGACCAAATAGGGTTTCAACCCTAGCAAAACCCTTAATGATTGGAATCCAATTGAAACCCCAAAAGCTTGGTTGAAACCAAAACCCTAAATGGTTTTCCCAAACCCTAAGTTGGCCTCCAAACCCTTTTTAATCCGATTTCTAGCATTGTGTTTAATCACTTGATTAAATCACTTCCACATGCTATTAATTAATCAAATCCTTGTTATGACATCATTATTCAACCTTTTAAACCTTGGGAATTTGATTGGGCCAAGAAAAATTGATTTTGGGCTTGATAGCATCTCAAACCCTAACCAAACCCCCTTTAAACCCCAAATTGAAGCCCACTTGGTGGGGCCCACCAAGGCCCACGAAATTGGCCACCTTGGCAAAGCTTCTTGGAGAAGTTTCCTCCCCCACATGGCAGACCATCCACTGCCATTGGCTGCACCCAATAGTGCCTTGATGTGAAGGAGAAATCCACTCCATCAACCTCCATCTTTCACAGCTGCTGCAAGCAGTCTCTGCCCCTCTCTATTCTCCACTTTATGTCACATATCCACCTCCAATCAAGGGTCATTCAAGCCCATAACTTCTCCCTCCAGAAGTATAAAGTCATGCAAGACATACATCTCTCCATTTTATCACTTCTTTCTCCCGTTCTTAGAGAGAAACCCAAAAGAGCTCTCTCGGGCAGATTTCTGGGACTTTTTGCGTGGCCATTTACGACCCTTTGTAAGTATTTTCGCACGATTATTCCTTCACATAAGTTGTTCGTCTTTGAGTCTAGTTTCCGTGGATATATTATTAGTCTCATTCCATTCTCATTTGGTTGGTCAAAAGTATTTTTAACCATGGAAAGGTCATTCTGGGCGTGAAACTGGAGAGTATGTTATGTTTTGGAAGTTTTTACCAAGCTAATGGACTTATCTTGGTCCGAAAATTTTATGGAGTGTTGTTAACATGTGTTTATGAATGTTCATTGAGGTTTTGTTGCATGAATAAGGCTTTTGATGATAGATTTGCTTAGAGTTAGAAACTTGAAAACTGGAAGTGGAGAAACAGTTTCTGTTTGGTGAAAGTTTGAATATTTCGTGGTTTAATCTTATTCCAAAGGCTTTGATATTTTTATATGATGATCCTAAGCCTCTTATATACATGTTAGGATGTTATTTCGAAGATATTTAGTATTAGTTTTAAAGATATGATTTTCTATGCAAGAGGATTTCGGTTAGGCCTAAACTTTGATGTTTTTGAGTTAGATCCATGTTTTATTAAATTTTAGCCATGTGATTTTAAGTTTGATGGTTGGATCTTCTTTAGGACACATTTTTTTAAACCATGTGATGTGTTAGTTTGAAGATCACATGTCTTTAAGCCATGGATCAAGAGATTGATCATAGTTAGTTGGGAAAATCAGTTTCTGTTTTGGACTAAGTTTAAAACCAAAAACTCCAAGTGTTGTTTTGTGTTTTTTGGTGAGTTTTGTTTGATGTTTTAAAGTATGTTTGATCTTAGGATGATGTTATGAATATGTTAGAAGTAAGATTTGATTTTTTTGGAATTCTTGGAGATGTTTTTATTAAGGTCAAAACATGTGATTTAAGGTTTACTTTTGTTAAAAAGTTTGGGTCTTTTTACAAAAAGTTTGGTATTGATAATTAGCTTTTTCTTAATGGATAGTTTTAAGGGTGTTTTTAAACTTAGGATAGGAAGATCTTTGTTACAAGATTTTAGTTTATTCATGAGTTTTGAAACTTGAAAGAATTGCAACCAAAATCAAGACAAATAGCCTATGTAGATTTCGGCCATAGTAAGTTTTTCATAGTTGTGATTGGTTTTAAATTTTTCTGAGTAGATATTTGAGTTTGGGACAAAATTTACATGAGGAATGTAAATTTTGGTAATTTTTGGAATTAGGATGTCAAATCCTTAAGTTATGAGTAAAATGGTCATTTGCCCACATGTAGAGGGTAAAATGGTAATTTTACTCTAAGTTGTCTCTTTTCACATTTCTAATTGTTAGTAATTAATTTCTAACTTTTAGAATACCCTCTTACAGTTCCTCGTGTTTCGCGCTTTATCCTAGCAGAACGCGACGATTTAGGTAAGTTAGCTTTTAACTTACTATCAGTTTAATGTGTATGAGTGATAAGTAAGGGAACTAAATTGTATGTATGCATGTTATCATATGTGCCATGCCAAGTCATTACATATTTATCTGTTATACAGAATTTATTCTATCATGAATTATTCATCTGTTACACAAGATATTCTGTCACGTATTCTTATATATTGCAAGTATGTCATGTAAAGTTAAGTATGTCATCTATTACATGTATTTCATGTCACGTAATATTCACTGTCACATGTTACACCATGTTAAGAAATGTTGTCTGTTATATGGTATGCCATGTTACGAAATGTTGTATGTTACATGTATGCCATGTTATGAAATGTATTCTGTTACATTTATGTCTTGAAGTATGTCATGTCTGTCATCTTACGTTCATGTCACGTTATGTTACGTCAGGACTTTTATCTTTTATGTCACGTTCATGTTATGTCATGTTACGAAATGTCATGTATGCCAGTTAAGTTATTCATGTCAATCACGACCCTAAGTACTAGGATGGGGTAATATCCTAGTGGAACTCCTTTGTTCACGCTGGAGTGTCTAAATAGGTGTGAAATTCCCTGGGTTGACGAAGTACAGTCAACAGGTTGCGAATTGGGCCTAATTAGCTGGTCACCGGAGTGCGCCAGGCACTAACGCCGATGGTGCCACACATTATGTTACGTGTGTCCACAGCAAGTGTGGCACAAA